>NC_092358.1:12840985-13104860 GCF_030848805.1 Temnothorax longispinosus
AGGTACTGTCGACACAAACACATGGCAGTATGCGGTTCTGTCAAATGTCGACATGCAGACCAGGAATCGGAAACGTTGCACATCACCCCACACAACCCTATATATAATTTGTTGTGAGACTAATTATTTATACGGCGGATGGGTGCGGCTAATAGTATGGGCTTGCGCGCCATACTTACCTGGCGCAGAGGTTACCGTGATCATGAAGGCGGTTCCTCCAGGGCGAGGCTCTTCCATTGCACCACGGTTGAGCTGACCCTTGCGAATATCCCTAATGTGGATATCTCGGGCGTACAATTTTTGTTATTTATTATTAAAAATTAGTAATCATTTTTAACTAATTATTAATTTTCAAATAAGTAGTAATTTATTTTTGACAAACTATTAATTATTTTAGTAATAAACAATTTATTTCTACTAATTACCAATGCCAAAAAGAAATTAATTCATTTTCGCTTAAATACTAATTTTCACTAGAAACTAAATATTTTTCTCTGACAAATCACCAATTTTTTAAGTAATGCGTAATTCACTTCTACCTAAATATTTTTAATTTTTACATAATTAGTAATTTTTTGTAACTAATAACTAAACATCGGATTTTTTATATGCAGATTGGTGGAAAAGAGCAATTAATAACTAAGATTACGTTATTTAAAATGTTCAACATATTTAAATCTGATATAAGTTGCAATATAAAGATGTTAGGCATTATAAATAACATAATCGTAGTTATTAATTGCTTCTTTCTACCAATCTGCACATAAAAAATCCTACGTCTACTAATAACTAATTTTCTATTTCAATAAAACTTTAGGTAAATATGTAGAATAACGGCACTCTCTTAAATTCTTTTGAAATTTTCAAATTTTGTGTATTTTGGATAGTAAAAAAGATTCTCAGAAGGAAAATTATTGTTTATATTCCGTTTGTTAATTAATACTTAAAATACCACGATGTCGGTAAGTAAAGAAACAATAATTTATGAACATACATTTTGCTTTTTACTATTAGATCACATGTTATTTACAACTTCATTCAATTATATATTTTAAAAATATAATCTTTAGCATAGAATAGCATAAATACCGAGTATTCTCTGCTTTAACCGAAAGCACAAACTGTTGTCTGCTTTAATTGTGATCCTTTAAACTAAAACATTTTTTGAATAAATTTGGGCCATGTATTCATATTACTAATTATATCTTGAATTGCAAGCAAGGACTATTATTAATTTGTTCTATTGAATAATATAATATATCAATCAGATACTATATTGAAGATTGTAAATAACATAATATAATATGATCTAATTGAAGTAAGAAGCGAAATATGTATCCATAAATTATCGTTTCAATTATCATCGTGATATTTTAAGTATTAATTAGAAACAAACGGAACATGAGCGACGGTTTTCCTTCTCAGAATTTATTACACAAAATGTACTAAAAAGTAATTAAGATACTTCGGAAAAATCTTTATTACGCGATAGTGCCTGTCACACGTGCATATAAATACAATAAATTTTTCAGAAAAATAGTGCCTATCACACGTGTATATATAGATATATATCTGTATATACAGATTACTTTCTCGTTATCTCTTTAACTTTTACAACTTTAAGACAGCATATACGTACGTGTGCGATTTTTGATATACCTTTTTTCTTAAAAATCTCAGCATTAGCTCCCTGCGGTCAATATAAACATATGTTACCACTATCTGTCATCACTTTTTTTCTTGAGGTTATTATCCCTCGGGTGAAGAAAATTTAACATGCCTCTTTCCCGGCAAATGAGCGCGCTGAACGTAGAACGCACTGTTTGCACTGAGCGCACACGTATATGCTGTAAGCCGATCCAGCTGCGTAACGATTATATCGAGATCTCAAAATTTCAGGTACTCGCAACTCGTCGCGCCGCGTAAAGATATATATACGGTCTCGCATCGCGTGTACTTGGCGCGAGACACTGTTGCGAATATCCAATAATAATTAACTCACGTATTAATTGTTAGAATACTTTAATATTGCACTCAGATATATTTTACATGTATCTGTTAGCAGGGCGCGGTTCTTTCTAGTTATACGTAGAGCCATCTGCACTGAAGACTGAATATAAAACTAGTCCCTAGATTTTTAAATGGGAGCGCATGGATATTACCAACTTAAAATATAAAATATAAAATAAACTGTTATGTTGACTAGAGTTATTAAATAATTATGCTTGAAGAAAGAATTTTTAAAAACATCAACACTCTCCTTTATTTAATAACTTACAAACTCCTAAATTATTACATAATTGTTGAAATCGGTTAGCAAACAAAGGCTTTGTAAGTCCGCGAGTTGTTTCTCTGTATCTACTTTTAAAATTGTTATTTCACCGGCAGTAACTAGTTCGCGAACAAAGAAATATCTTATACGAATATGTTTCGTTTTTTGATGATACTCCGGATTATTGGCAAGTCGAATGGCAGCTTCATTGTCCACTTGTAAATCAGGCGTTGCGTTCAACTGATTAAGTTCAGTTAAAAGCCTCTTAATCCAGATGATTTCTTGTGCTGCCTCACTGGCTGCTACAACTTCAGCTTCTGTTGTGGATATTGCAACTGAACTTTGTCGTTGACTAATCCAGGTAATAGGTGCATCGGAATATAGACAGAGTACACCCGAAGTAGATCGTCCTGTGTCAATAAGATCACCACCATGATCTGCATCGCTGTAACATTCTAAAACACCTTTACTCATAGACTTGTAAATAATTCCATAGTCAGTGGTGCCTTTTAAATAGCGAACGATCCTTTTAACCCTGATCACATCTCGTTCTTCTGGATTTTCGAGCTTTCTTGATACTACTCCAACAGCATATGCGATGTCAGGTCGAGTTCCACACATCAAAAACATCAGAGCTCCAATAGCTTGTCTGTATGGAAAGTCAGTGTTAAGAGGACTCTTCTCAGTATCGTTGTCTCTAACAATAGGAGTCGTGACAGCTCTGCAGCTGCTCATGCCGAATCGTTCTAGTATTTTCTTGATGTAGTGAGTTTGACTAACTCGTATAGAGCCATCTTCTTCTCTGTTGATTTCTAATTCCAGGAAAAATGATGCCGGTTTTTAAGTAATTTTAAACTCCTTCTTGAGATCGTCGATAAATTGCTGAAGTTCTCTCTTACTATTAGCTGCAATCAGCCCATCATCCACGTAAAGGACAAAGTAAATTTTACTTTTACCTTTTTGTCTTATAAATAGACAAGGATCAGCTTCACTCCTTTGAAATCCTAACTTGATTAGGTAGTTGGTGAACTTTTTATTAAAACAGCGAGGAGCTTGTTTCAGGCCATACAAGCTTTTCTTCAAACAACATACCCTGCTGGAACCGTCACTGTATCCTTCAGGCTGCTTCATATATATAGTTTCCTCTAAGTCGCCATAGAGAAAAGCAGTAGACACATCTATTTGTTCAAGGAACATATCTTCGTTAGCAGCAACACTGAGTAGTGTCCGAATAGTAGATATGTTCTCGCTACAGGACTGAAAGTTTGGTCAAAATCAACACCTTTCTGTTGTGAAAAGCCCTTAATTACCAGCCTAGCTTTAAATTTATCAACAGATCCGTCGGCATTCGTTTTTACTCTGTAGACCCATTTACAGGGAATGGCTCTTTTTCCAGGAGGTAAATCTACCAACGTCCAAGTCTTATTTTCTCGAAGTGCTTTCATTTCTTGATCCATTGCCTCTTTCCAGTTATCCTGTTGATCTGAGTTTATGGCTTCAGTATAAGTTTCTGGTTCTTGAAAAGCCGCTGAAACATAGTGTATATAGTCTTCAAGTTTTTTCGGACATTTAAGTGTAGATCGATCACGAAGCTGTCGTCCAGTTGTTTCATTGTTCTTCTGAAGATCATTTTTAGCCTTCTTACTTGTGCTTTCTTGAGTTTCTTCTTTAGAATCCTCCTCAACATCCCAGTATTCTTCTTCCACTTCTTCTTCAGTCTCAGAATCCTGATCTTCGGTTTGAGTTTCTGAATCTTGAAGTACTTGATCTGGAAGATCGACATTTACTGGAATATCTATGCCTGTCTTCTGAACTAATGGCTTCTCCTCAAAAACAACGTCTCGTGATCGAATCAGCTTATTTTCTTCACACTAAATCCGGTATCCATATTGTGATCATAGCCAATCAGGATTCCTTTCACAGCTTTCCGATCCATTTTCTTTCTTCGCTGTTTTGGAACGTGTACATAGCAGGTTGATCCAATTATTCGCAAATGTTTCGTACCAGGTCTTTTATTATACCATAACTCGTATGGAGATATCTCAGGAGTATTGGAAGGCCCTGTTCGATTCAATATGTATGACGCAGTATTTATCATTTCAGCCCAAAGCTTCTGTGGAATATTTCCGTGAGCATGCATTATAGCTCTAGCTGTTTCCACAACAGTACGATTCTCCCTTTCACTGCAACCATTTTGTTGAGAGGTGTAGGGCATAGTAAACCGCTGAATAATTCCTTCCTTTTGAAGAATATCTTTGACTTGTTTGTTGTCAAATTCTCCTCCGTTGTCGCTGAGAAATTCCTTAATAACATGTCCAGCTATAAATTGATTTAATTTATCTGCTACTTTTGATTTTTCTTTGATAAAATAGATAGTTCGAAATTTTGTAAAGTCATCCTTAAATAGTACAAAGTAACGATACCCAGACATTGAACTCTCAAATGGACCACAAACATCTGAATGAACAAGCTCTCCCGGTTTCGTTGCTCTTCTTCTGGTGGAAAAAGGAAGTCGGTGAGCCTTGCCGTAGATACAGCCTTCACACAGTTCGGTGTCCATCTCCAAGTTGATATTTAGTTCCTTGTGGATCATTGTCTTTACATGTCGTTTATTTTGATGTCCATATCGCTCGTGATATAATTGAAGCAAATTTTCTTTATTAGTGACATTTATTTCAGTGGGAGAATGAGGTTTAATACATCTTATAACTAATTTAAATAAACCTCCACGTATTCCTACTAACTTTACATCTCGATTTATTTTAAGCTCGCAGGTTTCTGCTGTTGATGTAAATCTGCTTTCTGAATTCTTATCTTGTGCAGCAAGAACAGAGAATAAATTCTTTTGAATCTTGGGTACATACAACACATATCCTAGAGTAAGCTTATACCATTTTCCAACCACTGCTACTTCGACGTCTATTGTACCTTTGCCAATAGCCTCAACAGTGTCTCCATTTGCCGTGGTAATTGTATGTGCTGTTGAAAATGGCTCAAAAGTCTTGAAAAAGTTGCTGTTATTTGTAACTTGTTGCTCCATTATCCACATACCAACCGTCATTGTCACAATCAGAAGACATTACAACCGACGTTACAGTAAGAAGAGTCATATTTGTCGAACTTTTATTCGAAGAATCAGTAGCTTCTGACTTACTTGGTTTCGATGGCTTTCCATCCGCTATCCATTTTCGACACTTCTTGATCACGTGGTTAGGCTTTTTACAGTAACTGCAAATAAGTTTCTTTTTCTGCTTCGATTCATTGGAGTTCTGCTTTGAGGTGAGTGCGAGAGCTTCTTGAGATGTAGATTCGACTCCTTTGTTGGATAGAGCTTTTTCATAAGCGCAAAACTGATTTGTCAAATTATCAACAGTTCTGTCATTTCTAGACATAAGCATCCAGCTGGATTTGAAGGAAAAATAATCTTTTGGCAACGTACCTAATATTTTGCAGATTAAAAATAAATCGGGTAATTTTGGATTATTTTGAGCATCTCTACTCATTTCCTGTTTCAGATCGTTCCATAAATTTTTTAATTTAGACATGTGCGTAGCAATATCGTCAGTAGGATTTTTCTTAAAGCCGAAAAATGCAGGCAAAGATCATAAACCATGTCTTCAAACACACCGTCAAATAATTTATGAAGTTCCGTCTATACTTTTTGAGACGTAGTAAGACGCATTACCTTTTGCAAGGTTTCTTCTGACATATTTGTTGTTAAAATAATTAAGGCATTGCTGTCAGCTATAAGAAATGTATCCAATGCAATTTTATACGCTGCTCTTGCTTCAGCAGTAGCATTTTCTGGTAATGCATTAGGTTTAACTAACCTGCCTTCGACAACATCAAGCGCCCCAGGAATACCTCGTAGACAAATCCTCGCTTTGTACTTACAAGTGCTCCAATTCGATTTTCCTTCCAAATGACCAATGTTTATCAGCCTTGTCGAATCCATTTGGCTCGTAGTACAGATAACCTCAATTAGAGAAAGAACCGACTTTTTACGTAAAATACAGGATATTGTGTTTCGTCAGTGTGCTTTAACTTATAGCGAATTCGGGCGCTTGCACTGGTGCACACTGAGTGCGCACTAAGGCTTGTTTATAATCTATTCTTAAGGTGCCTTTTCATGCTGACGCTCGACGCTCATTTTCAGCGTCAAAATAGGTCACGTGATCAAAATTGACGTGACCACACTAGATGGTCGGTTGACGCCAGCGTCAACAACAAGAAATTCGATTTTTCCAACTTCAAGCGTCAAGCCGTGTATATGCGTGTATCAGTAGGATATTACCAGTTAGGTTAGGTAACTCAATAATCTTACAAATAACTAAAAATTAATACATTTGTAATTATTGTATTGGAAAATGAACGTTTGCGCATATAAGTATTATTTATGGCAACATGATTGTTTAAAAATAATTAACAAACAAAAAAGTGATTACAAATGTGATATTACGACATATTATATGATATAGTGATATAAGTATGTGATTACAAATGTGATATTACATTATATAAATGTGGAATGTAATTATATATAAGTATGTATTAAAAACTCCAAGAATTTTAGTTTTATTTTTATCTCTTATTTTTTACTATGTTAGGCATACACACTAATTAATAAATACAACACAATACATGTAATAAACTGAATAAAAAATTTTCATACTAATATATAGGTAATTTTAAAATTTGTTTAGCACTGGTCAAACTGCCATGGCACAGCACCTTCACTGTTAAAATAATGACAACATTCATTACGTATTTTGATAGCTGTACGTGAACTATTATTTGTACTGCATCTAGTGATATCTACTAATGCACTGTAGTTAGACAAATCTTGCCTCCAACTACCAGGAATAAATCCTTCAGGTCCATCACGATCTACCATTGTTTCAAGTACATATTCAGAATCTTCATAGTTTATTCGAAGCCAATTATGTAAACACACAAGAGCTTGAATGAGTGTCGCAGTTTTATCTATTTTGCAATCAATATGTCTTCTCAAAATCCTCCATTGGCTACTGAGTATACCAAATGTATTTTCAATTATTCGCCTTGCTCTACTTAAACGATAATTATAGATAATTCTGTCTTCATTAAGACTTTTCCCTGGATAAGGTCGCATTAAATATTCTGATAAAGGAAAGGCTTCATCTCCTATTAATACGTAAGGCATATCAACTCCTTCAAATGACAAAGGTTCCCATTCTGGCAAGTTCATCTCTTTATTTATGAATTTTTGTCCTATTAAGGAATCTCTGAAGATTCCACCATCACTTCGTCGTCCATATGCACCAATATCAACAAAAGTAAATCTATATTTAGCATCACAAATAGCTAAAAGCACAATACTGTGACAATTTTTATAATTATAATAAGAGGAACCAGCATTAGCAGGACACTAAAATAAATAATTGAAAATGTTTTTTCATTATTACACAACAAATTAAAAAAATACATATATAATAAAATTTTTCATATACCTGAATTACTATATGTTTCCCGTCAATTGCTCCTATGCAATGATTAAAATTCCACAGATCCTCGAATTCTTTTGCAATACGTAACCATCCATTTTTGTCAATATTTGATGGTAAAACTTCTGGTTGAAGACAATTCCATATTGCTTGACATGTTTCTGATATAATATTACTCACAGTAGTCAATCCAATTAAATATTGATAATGTAAAGAAGTCATCGAATCACCAGAAGCTAAATATCTAAAATATATAGATTAATTTAAGTTACAAGTACATTATTAATTAATTATTAAAAAATATTAAAATTATTTAAATAAATAAATTATTGTAACAACAAAGATATTTATTGTATAAAAATGTTTTACCTCAAAGTAATTGATAATCGTTCTGCTGTTGAAATTGGTTCTCTGCATAAATTTTGTTTAGAAATTATAGGTCCCACTATAATTAGTAATTCCTCAAATTGTACACGTGTCATACGAAAATAGTTAAGGAATATAGAACTATCTAATGAAACTATTGGAAATAACGAATGGTAGAAACCATGCCTTTTTCGTTCTTCAAGTAATGGATTCACCCAGAACCGTTTCTTCGAATATACTTGTTTATATTGCTCATTTTCCAATAAAATTATTAAAAGTGCAGCAACAATTTTTTTTCTTTTTTCTCTTTTTTGTTTGTTAATTATTTTTAAACAATCATGTTGCCATAAATAATACTTATATGCGCAAACGTTCATTTTCCAATACAATAATTACAAATGTATTAATTTTTAGTTATTTGTAAGATTATTGAGTTACCTAACCTAACTGGTAATATCCTACTGATACACGCATATACACGGCTTGACGCTTGAAGTTGGAAAAATCGAACTTCTTGTTGTTGACGCTGGCGTCAACCGACCATCTAGTGTGGTCACGTCAATTTTGATCACGTGACCTATTTTGACGCTGAAAATGAGCGTCGAGCGTCAGCATGAAAAGGCACCTTATATTTAAAGTTGCTTAAATACACATTTAAAAACTTTTTAGCCAAAAAAACAATCTGTAATATTTATATGGATGCTGTACAAATCATTTTATAGACTAAGAAGTATTTAAGATGATCTGTAAATATAACAATTGATTAAGAACAAGCCTTAGTGCGCACTCAGTGTGCACTAGTGCAAGCGTCCGAATTCGCTATTAGTGCATCACTGGGCCCATAACCTGTTGCGAATGTCCAATAATAATTAACTTACGTATTATTTGTTAGAATACTTTAATATTGCACTCAGATAGATTTTACATGTATCTGTTAGCAGGGCGCGGTTCTTTCTAGTTATACGTAGAGTCTAGTTATACGTAGAGCCATCTGCACTGAAGACTGAATATAAAACTAGTCCCTAGATTTTTAAGTGGGAGCGCATGGATATTACCAACTTAAAATATAAAATATAAAATAAACTGTTATGTTGACTAGAGTTATTAAATAATTATATGCTTAAAGAAAGAATTTTTAAAAACATCAACAGACACTACCGTGTTTCTTGATCTGTTTTCTACTACGGCTGCGGTCCGATTGTTTGAAGTCGGCGCCAAATTAGTAATTACTAAATTGATTTGGCGCCGACTACAAAAATTGAAAGGGATTCTTAAAAGTATTACTCATTTTGCACCAATTTCAAAAAATTGAAAGGAATTCTTAAAAGTATTATTGTATACTTTTTAAAGCTTTTTTTAATTTTTTTTAATTTTTTAAATATTTTTTAGAGCTTTTTTTAAAGTCGGTTTTATTAAAAAAAAATTTTATTTTATACTTTTTTAGTGCTTCATTAAATTAATATAATGTACTAAAACCTTTCTGGAGGATTGCTCTATAGGACAGTGAAAACCGCATTTAAATCCGTCCAGTAGTTTTAGAGAAAATCGCGGACATACATATAAGGCCGAATATAGAACCTCCTTTTTTTAAGTTAGGCGACATTTTCCATAAAAGTAGAGGGGATAATGTTGGTACTAAAGAAAATCTTTAGGTGATACAATTTAATTTTTGTAGATTATTAGCACTGCGTAAGTAGTAATCTGTTAATTAGAAGAAGCCTTTTTCAAAATATACGCGCACGAATACAAAATAATCAAACCTTTTTGACGCATGCGTGATAATGAAAGAACAGTATTTGTTATTTGTTTTAAGACTTCTATGTAATCTTCGGTATTTCTATTTTCAATTATTGTATACCGCTATACTTATAGAATGCATATCACTTATTGTTAGCTCTCATATGATAAATATATCTTATATAATATATCAAAGTGTATGCGTGGACGGGAGGGCTTTGCTCCTCTGCATCCCCCCATGCATGTACTTTATAATTTCGCTTTATAACTTAGCATGTACTTTAAGTTGTAAAGCGAGATCCACGCTGCCTACCGGCGAGGTGGGTGCGGGAGGGGGGGGCCGAAGGCTCTCCTTGCACCTCCCGTGTGTGTGTGTGTGTGTGTGTGTGTGTGTGTGTGTGTGTGTGTGTGTGTGTGTGTGTGTGTGTGTGTGTGTGTGTGTACATAACATCTACAATTTAATATAGTCAGGATAGTCAGAGGATAAATTCCACGCATGTACTTAAACGAGTTTGTAAAGCGCGTCATGAACTGATGTGGCACCTCGTTTCGCGTGGAGTGTATGCGTGAATTATTTCGACATATATATTAGTTATTTATGCCTTCCAATACTCAAAATAGCTGTTAATTTTTCAAAATTTTTATTGTTAATAACTTTTTAACGAGAAGATAATAAATACTATTATAAAGATAACTAATTACTATTTATAATTCGTTATTTGTGCATTTACACATAAACATGACTATATGTTGGACTTAACAAATATTGAAAATACTGAGAAATCCATCGAGCGACATAAGACAAAAAATATTGGACACATACCAAAAAATTTAATCTGTACAGCTTACAAAATTGTTTAAAAACACAAAAATGGAAGCAATTACTTGCGTTAGACGAAGAAAGTTCTTTTAATGTTGAATTTGTCATTAAAAATAATGACACAAAAGCAGTTATTTTTATTGATAAATTTTTGAGTCAATCATGAATAAAATTCATAAACCACTTACAATCTTTGTGGATGGGACATTTGCAACGGTACCTTATATAACTAAAAAACAATAATTGTCAATTATGGACAATCCTAATTAGATATAATAATAGAGTAAGTAAAACAATTCATTAGTTCAGTCATCAATTAGTTCATTAAATTGCAAAAGGCACTCTATATTATATGTAAATGTATGAGTAAATTTAATTGTTCTACAATTTCAGACATTTCCGATTGTGTAATGGAAAATAGAAATACCGAAGATTACATAAAAGTCTTAAAATAATTAAATAAGAAATACTGTCCTTTTATTATCACGCATGCGTCAAAAAGGTTTGATTATTTTGTATTCGTGCGCGTATATTTTGAAAAAGGCTTCTTCTAATTAACAGATTACTACTTACGCAGTGCTAATAATCTACAAAAATTAATTTGTATCGCCTAGACATTTTCTTTAGTACCAACATTATCCCCTCTACTTTTATGGAAAATGTCGTCTAACCTTTTTTTAAAGTCGGTTAAAAATTCAGCATATTTCCATTTAATGTACCATCAATAAAGAAAGGATTAATGATTCGATTTTGTATAACACCACACCATATACATTAACGTTCCATGGACGTTGACGTTTTACTTGTCAAAGCCATCTTGGATTTTCAACGGACCAGTAGTGCATGTTTCTTCTATTTACTTGTCCACAGTTAGTGAAAGTCAAACTCGTTTGCAGATGTGGTATCAACATGATGGTTGTTTGTCCAGCTTATAATGCACGTGTCGCACGTGCAGTTTTACATACGAAATGTTTCCGGAACGCGTTGTATAGGAAGAGAAGGACACATCATCCCTGCATGTTCTTCTGATTTGAATCTATTGGAATATGATAGTTTACCATGTTTCACTCTAATTCACGCGAATCAGGAGACAGAAGTTCCTGTCTCCATACGGCAAGTGTCAGCGGAATGTAGATTGAGTGCGATCGAACGCGATCGAGCGCGACTGCGTACATATATCGTTCAGCGCCGTTCAGTCGTGATGTGGTCACTGTACCGCTCGCATGTGCCATATATATATACTGCTTATATTGTATTATACTTTTCTGTTCTATTAAAACTTCTTTTTTCACACGCAATCACGTACGCTTTATATCAAAACCCAACAAGTTATGGGCCCAGAGTGATTCGCGAAGTGGAGTTCAGTGAGTGAGAACAGTAAAGTGAGAATATCCTGCCACGTGTGTACGATCCCGCTCTTGTTCAACATGGCGGAAGAAATCCTTGGAAAAAGAATTACGAAGTTCAACGGGCTTCTCTGTATTTAAGTTCGAGATAACCCAACTCCTGATAGCACACGGCCGGGCTAGAAGATCTGATCGACGGATCACGATTGAGACCAACAGGCGAGCGAACAGTGGACGCAGTAAAGACATGGACAAAAGACAATGCCGAGGCCATGAGCTTGATATCGTCGTCCATGGAACAGACACAACTACAAGGCTTGATTACGTGTAGATCGAGATGTGGCAGAGTCTTGTAAGAACGTACGAGCAGAGATCTGCTTCGAGCAAATTGCTATTAATGCAGAGATACTACGAGTACAGAATGGGACCTAACGATTCCGTCGTGGAGCATGTGACGCACATTAAAAACTTGGTGAGCCAGTTACGAGATGTCGGACAGCAAATAGATGAAACCGACATCATGACCAAGATACTAGGCTCTTTGGCAAAGTATAACACGCTTGTAACGGCCTAGGACAGTGTTCCTCTTTCATATCAATTGGTCGGAAATCTACTTGAAAGATTAATTAAAGAAGAAAGCAGAATGGCCGGAGAAGACGAAATAGCAGGAGCACTAGCAACCGTAAGTCTCAACAAGAAGAAAGGAACGAAAAATCCAAGAAATCAAAAGAACAGAAAATCTAGAAACGACGAGAAACGATAAACAGTGCGTGCTAAACAGTGAGACCGTTCGAGAGCTCCTGACAAAGCGAATACAAAGACGCTCTGATCACCGATAGCGGCGCTTTGCGTCATATCACCTTCAGACGCGAGGGGTTGACTAACTTTAAGCCCATGGATGGCGACACCGTGTCGCTTGGTGACAACGGCCAGTGCGAAGTGCGTGGTGAAGGTGATCATGTACCTATACATTGAGAAGCTGGTAAACGGACAATGGATCAAAGCACGAATAAACAACGTGCTCTTCGTGCCTAGCTTGAGAAAGAATCTATTCTCGGTCGAAGTGTGCACTTTTTCTTCCTCATAGAGGGAGCTTTGTTTTCGTAAAAAACTCTTTTTTGTTTTTTTGAACGTGTTCAAAATGTTCTAAAACGTCGAAAAATTGCAATTTTAAAAAATGTCTGTATGTATGTATATGTGTGTGTATGTGTGTGTGCATGTGTGTATGTGCCCAACGAAATTTCTATAACTCTAGAATAATCAACCAAATCTTAACGAATTATATATGAAATTTTTTTTAAGTGGGGGAAATCTTCTAAAGACTCCCCGCCTCTCGGACTCGAGGCGGGGTTGTGCCGGATTTTACGGGCGCATATTGCACCGAGTTTCCCCGACGCGACGTCACCCATAGCCTACCGGCTAAAACCCCCACTTAGTTTCCTCCTGAGTGCTATGTAGGGGGAAGCCGGGAAACGCACTGATCCATCCGTGCTCCCCCCACACAAGCCCTTCACGGGCTCCCTCCCGGGGGTCCTTCCAGACTCCCCGTCCTAAGGGACAAAAGCTAATTAGGCGGACCAGAGGGAAACTAAACCCTGATCCGCCACCCCCATCTGGGGTTGCTGACCAGTCACGGAGTACCCGTAGGCAAAATCCGGTCAGGGCTAGCAGCGACGCGTGGCGGACCCGCGCCACGCGCCGCTCCCCAGGCGGTAGAGAGGAGGGAACAAACCGCAATCCTCCCGACGGCAAGCCATCGGGGAACGCCAGGGCAACCAGTCGGGCCTTCGGTTGTCGGGGAGCGCCCCAGCACCAGTCAGGCCCGCCATTAGGGGAAGCGGAGCCCTTCTTCTCACCGCGCCCTCCAGGGCAGAGAGTCCGAACCGGGGATCTGAGTCCCCAGCCCCGACTCCCAAAGGGACAGGGAAAGCACCCGTGACGAGGACCCCGTAGGGACCCCGCCCAAGCAACCTTCCGCCCCTCAATCCTGTCAGCCTAGATCTGGCCTCTTTGGGTCATCACCGGTCGACCGTGCGGACAATGAGGCCCCGAATACCGAGGTCCCAATGCCCGCCCCTCCCGTGCGGACTATTACCGCACACGAGGGAAAGGGGAAGCCACCGCCCGCGCGCTTGCGCGCGGATCCGGCGGCCCCTGTTCCCCCCCACTCTCTCTTATCTTTACGCACCCCACTCCCCTTAGTGGATGCTTGGCCGGCAACCCCGAGTCCGCACAGAGCAGACACCTCGGGGAAACCGCGTTGCAACCGCCGGCCCGATGGCCGCTTTTTCCGCAGCGATAGCATGCGGAACACGGTCCACCGGGGAGGTGCACCCAAGTCGGGCGTGCCCCAATTCTAGGCACCTATAGCACCTCAAGGGGCAAGGTCGTAATACCTCTACGCGAGCCCGAGCCCATCCGATCGCGATTCCTCCCGCATTTATTGCAGCATTTGCTGCCGCGACCGGACACCGAGCCCACACAGAGCCCATTCCCCGGGAAATCTACGGATGACTTCAACCCTGACCTCCCCAAGAGGTCATCCTCCAATCGAAGACAAGGCTCTGCCCACGTCTTCAGAAGTGGCTGAGTCATCCAGCCCCCCAACCCGCAACTCTACGGATTTGGAGGGCCGGGTGACCAGCACATCCCTCCCAGCAAAAACTTGCTTTAATCGGGCCGATAATCGGTCCGCCCTTCCTATACAATCGTCACCACGGACCTCCAATAAGAGGCCTTCAGTGGCGACCCTCCTCATGCGTAAGCCATTCTCCACGCCGAAGTCCGTCAGGGATACCTTCTTTCTGGCGGTCTTTATGACTTCTGCATACTCCGCCCGACCACCAGACGGGACAGTGAGAACCACTGCCGCCGTCCCCAGAGGGGCCGGAACACGCATACTCCCCCCTCCACGAGCACCGGTTTCTTTTTTTCGTACCGGCCGCCTTCCCGTCGAAAGTCCAGGGGGCTGACTCCCCTTCCCCCGTTTAACATTAGTCCCTTTCTTTCCCGCCCCCACTACCCCGGCATAAGTTGGGACAGTGATGGCAGGAACATCCCTCCTACTCGTCGGGAGGGGGGGCGACGCGGAATTGCCGCCCTCGCCCCCACCCCTGGCAACAGATCTCCTATTACCCGAGTCAGTCCCTCATCACGAGCAAGAGGAACTCTCCCGCTCTTTAGAGTATTTACCTCCTTCGTTAAAATCTCCATTTTGCGATCCAAGGCCGCAATCGCCCTTTCAACGTGACTACCTCCTTTGCCGATAACTACCACTTCTTCTTTAATAGGTTCCTCAGTTTGGACCTGGGCATCTTTTTGTTCCACCACAGGTCTGTCGATCTCCATTGGAGCCCCGGAGGAAAGAGGAGTGACGACGCCACCTGTCTCCATCTCCGCCTCCATGGATTTCACCCTCATCTCCATTTCTAGAACTTGCCTCTCGAAGGAAGCCTTCTGTTCTAGTATCTTTAGTTTTTCCCTCTCTAGTTCCTTCTCCATCTCCAGCCTCTTCCCAATAGTCGTCTCTCTCACTTCCACTGCCCTGTTGAGCCTATTGTTTAACTCCTTGATAACTTCTATCGCTAGCTTTCCATGTAGCCTATCCATCTCCATTCCCTCTTCCTCTTCGTACGGTTGGGTCAGGAGATTAATAAATTTCCCAGCCCTATGCAGTAATTCCTCCGCGTCAAACACCTTTATATGCTCCTCCAATTCAGCAGGCGTTAACAGCGCCCTCATTCTCCACTCTTTAGCCGCCTCGGGTTTTGTCTCCTTTAACTCAGATGATTTCTTCATCTTGGCAACAATGTTTGCCGATTTGATCTCCGAGTCAAACTTCCCGCTAGTATAAATCGCTTCCTCAATGTTTGAATGTATCGTACCGCCGCGTGCCCACGTGTTGGCAATAATATCGCCGAGCTCCTTCTCCCTCTCCTCATCCTTCCTCTGAGCCTGAGTATTCATGGCCTTCCCAGCTATCTTTTTGCCACCCTTTGGGGATTGCTGAGTGGCTTTCCTCTTTAATTTATGTGCGTCCCTCTTACTTTCCTCCATTCATTCCATGCAAATCCTATCCACCTCTTCCAGGTCTTCCGACCGCGATTGCAGCGTGCTGGAATTCCCTCCTCTTCCTTTTTTACCCTTCCCCTCATTACTCCCTCCATTACCCATCCCAAAAGGTTTATTTGTATTATTCATGAAATTAAACGTTCCACGACCCTTCTCAGCTCTGCCGGCCCGGGCGTGCTCTCACGGGCCGGCCTACAAGGAGTCGGCAGGGCCCCGAGTTCCCCCAAGGGGGAGGGCCGACTACACCGTTGCCTCGGGTATTGTCGCTAGATCCGCGCATCCGGGGCAGGTTCCTTGGTTTGCCCTTTACTCACCCACGGGCGAGGCCTATCGAGGAGTCGCCGCACCGTGGGCTTTCGGGGGTCCCCTACCTCCGACAGCAGGGGCATCGCAGAGGGCGCTGCGCGCCGCCACGCAGGGAGCCCCCCTCCGACGTTCGGGACGAAGGAGGATGCGACCCCTCCAAACGCCCCTCCCGCCGGGGAAACGCCTAAAGTTCGCCGCCCGTCGATCAGCTTTGGGTAGGGGGGACCCCCACCATGCCCCTCCCGCGCGCAAAGCGAGAGGCCAGAGCTCCGGCCGAGCGAACTTGATCCCGGTCCCCGGCCCCCCGCCGCCCGCGAGAGGACAGGGCACAGGGAACACAATCCCCCCAGCAGAGATCCCAGGTTTAGGTCTCTGCTACATAGCCTGTGGAGGGGATAGGCTGTGGAGGGGATAGGATCGCGTCACGTGACGCTGACGCACACAAGCCAAGCGCCCCGTGTACATGTGCGCTCAGCGCTCGGCCAGCCTCGGCCAGCTAGAGAGAGCAAACATGCTATGTTCTTTCTCTTTCTCTCTTGAACCGGCGCATCGTCAGCCTCGCAGACGAAATACGTATATTAGCGGCTTGACTGTCGCGTGGCTCTTTCTAGATGCGATCAGATGCGATACACTATCATATCGCTTAATGATTTTACAATTTAAAAGTTAAAATTATTAATTAATTAAATTACAATTTCTTGTGTATATAAAAAGTATTAATTTAAAAACAAAACCGAGAACTTGAGTCAGTAAATAATTAACAATCAGCACAGGAGTTGTGTTCGACCAAACTGGCAATTTTATTATTCAAAAGACGCTACGTTTCGATCGCAAAATTCGATCCTTTTCAAGTGTGTATAACTCACAAATATTATTTAGTTAGACATAGTTGCCAAAATATTGAATACATTGAATACAAAACTCGTGGACGACAAAACTAGATCTATTGCATATAGTGAGATCAGTTTTTTTGGAAATGTGGAACCACCTTTTTTCGATACCCCTCAAAACCAAGTCTTTCGGTATGTTTGTAAATAAAGCTGTGACATCTAAAGAGATGAGTATCTCATCGTCATTAATTTTTTTATTATTAATAAACTCAGCAAAGGCCCAGCTATCCTTGATGTGTGACTTAGGTTTTGGGATAGAGGAGTGCAAAATCTTTTGGAGGAGACTGGCTACATTATAAAGAGGGCTACCTAACGTTGAGACGATGATACGTAAGGGTAAACCAGCTTTATGCACTTTTGGTAGCCCGTAGGCCCTTGGAAGATTTCCGTTGGTACAATTCAGTTTTTGGTACATCTGATCACTGACGATGCCATTGTCATGCCAAGCTTTGACCAGTTCATTAATTTTAGTTGTAATCTTATTGATTGGATCTTTCGTTATTTTTTTAAGTAGTTTGGTCATTTAGCATTTCGGTCATTTGATTCGCATAAGAGTTCTTGTCTAAAATGACCGTTATTTGGCCTTTATCAGCTTTAGTGACAAGGACATCGTCATTATCACGTAGGAATTTTTTACAGATTGTAAATTCCTTTGTGAAATACCTATCGATGTGATTCATATGTTTATTAAAGCTAAGAAATTTGTGCAGTGAGTTGGTAATCAAACGACGTGTTTCATCAACTGCCTTATCCGGAATTTTGTGTGTTGAATTCAAAATTTTTTATAACATCCAGAGACGCACGCACGCGATCTTTCTTCTCACTTGGATTAATAGGCAGAGCGAAATTGTCACCCAAGCTTAAGAAATTTAACACGTTGCTTGGAATAGATTTCCCACTCACGTTAATTATCCATTTGCTGCGGTCAATGCTCAAAAACGAATTGTAAAAAGTATTTTGTTTAGTCATAATTCTATCAAATTTATTTTTTAATCTAAATCTAGTTTTATCGTCATGTCTATTGATTTTGTAAGTGTTATGCTGGGTCTACAATGCGAGTCACAAAGTCGTGAGTCGCAAGAATTGACCAATCACAGTCGAATTTGAGGAGAATAATCGACTGTGATTGGTCAATTCTTGCGACTCACGACTTTGCGACTCGCATTGTAGACCCAGCATTAGAGTTATAAAAATTAATGATTAGGTCGTTAGGTAAAATAGAAGCAAGTTTTTCTTCAATTTTTTGTGACATTGGATCGCAGAATTTTCAAATCACAGTTAATGTCTTTGATTTCAAGATTAAGTATATCTCTTTGGTAACGTTTATTGAGGCTGTTGAACTTGCGAATAGCATTATTGCTTCAAAAGGCGATGTTCAGTTTGAGGTTGTATATGTATATGTGGAGGTAGGAAGTCATCCCTTCTACATCGGATCAACGTGTTAAATTTCTTAAGCTTGGGTGACAATTTCGCTCTGCCTATTAATCCAAGTGGGAAGAAAGATTGCGTGCGTGCGTCCCTGGATGTTATAAAAAATTTTGAATTCAACACATACAAAATTCCGGATAAGGCAGTTGATGAAACACGTCGTTTGATTACCAACTCACTGCACAATATTCTTAGCCTTAATAAACATATGAATCACATCGATAGGTATTTCACAAAGGAATTTACAATCTGTAAAAAATTCCTACGTGATAATGACGATGTCCTTGTCACTAAGGACCGGTTGTTCCAACCTATTGGTAAGCTACCTGATAGTTAAATCACATGTCTATCTTTGTCCAATGTAAAGGATAAACAAAGACATACATATGATTTAACTATTAGGTAGTTTACCAACAGGCTGGAACAACCAGCCCTAAAGCTGATAAAGGCCAAATAACGGTCATTTTAGACAAGAACTCTTATGCGAATCAAATGACCGAAATGCTAAATAACCAAACTACTTATAAAAAATTAACGAAAGATCCAATCAATAAGATTACCAAAATTAATGAACTGGTCAAAGCTTGGCATGACAATGGCATCGTCAGTGATCAGATGTACCGAAAACTGAATTGTACCAACGGAAATCTTCCAAGGGCCTACGGGCTACCAAAAGTGCATAAAGCTGGCGCCGGTTCAAGAGAGAAAGAGAAAGAGCATAGCATGTTTGCTCTCTCTAGCTGGCCGAGGCTGGCCGAGCGCTGAGCGCACATGTACACGGGGCGCTTGGCTTGTGTGCGTCAGCGTCACGTGACGCGATCCTATCCCCTCCACAGCCTATCCCCTCCACAGGCTATGTAGCAGAGACCTAAACCTGGGATCTCTGCCCCCCAGTGGTCACAGTCGCCGACCGACGGGCTACCTAACGTGCCGCCGGCCCTAACCCGGAAACGTCGGAGTGTGCACTGCAAACGGGTATAAAGTTACGTTCGGTGACAGAAAAGTGACACTTATGCGAAAGGACAACGTCGAAGCAGTTGGTGTAAAGCGAGACAATAACATGTATCACATGCTCTTTAAAGTGATTGAGCAAGAAAGTACAGAAGTAAACATGTCAACTACAAGCCTGCGTGGGTGGCATGAAAGACTTGGACACTCAAACAAGCAGTTGATACAGAGTGTGGTGGTGGATACAGACAAGCTGTTGATGGAGTAAAGTTCTCGTGTAAAGATGATTTTTTCTGTGAGTCGTGCCAGTTCGGAAAAACGCACAAACTTGAGTTCAAGAATAATAGTGACAAACAGAACTGGAAACCGGGTGAATATGTTCATACCGATGTGTGCGGACCTTTTTCCGAAATATCGATTGGCGGCTCACGTTTCTACCTACTGTTCTTCGATGAAGCGAGCAACTATCGCGTAGTGTATTTTCTCAAACACAAATCGGACGTGTTTGACAGATTCAAAGACTATGAAAGAATGGTGACTAATAAGTTCGGACGTAACATAAAAGTGCTACGAGCAGACAATGGTCGCGAGTATTCCAACAGTGCAATGGCTAGTTATCTAAAACTACGAGGTATTGTGTTAGAAAATACTGCACCGTACACCCTCGAACAAAACGGGAAGGCCGAACGCGAGAATAGAACAATTGTGGAAAGTACGCGAACTATGATACATGCAAAAGGACAAACAAAAAAGTTGTGGGCAGAAGCGTCAACACAGCGGTCTATATATTGAACCGTACCTTAATTGCAAAGAATAAGGTTGCTACTTCTTACGAACTGTGGTGCGGAAGAAAACCTAACCTATCACACGCCAAGACGTTTGGCACAGATGGCTACGTCCTTATAGACAAACAGTTCCGGAAGAAGATGGACAAGAAATAGAAGAAGTGCGTGTTGGTCGGATATCAAAGCGAATCCACCAACTACATATTGTACGATCCTGAAACCGGGAAGGTGATCGTCTCACGTAACGTGACTTTCAACGAGGTCTCATCGTCGACGTCTTCGTCAAGTATAAGCTCTGGAATTCGACTTTCTCTGGAAAAGAGTATTCATGACAGAGACAGCGAAAGCGAGACTTCAGATCAGCCAGATGAAAATACTGAAAAGTCTGTTATCATACTAGATGAAGACGCAACCGAGCAGAGCGACACCGAGACTCGAACTCCAACCCGCTTACTCAGAGAACGAAGTACTCTGAAGAAAACAAGAAGGTATGAGACAAATATAATACAATGTAATATACCTACCACGTTCCAGGATGCCACAACAGGACCTGAAGCAAGAGAATGGACTCGTGCCATAGAGGATGAGTTAGCAGCTCATAAAAAGAACAATACGTGGACGCTAGTACAAGAAAAGGCAAATTAACGTTGCATCGACTCAAAGTGGGTGTTCAAGGTATTACGAGATACAGATGGTTCCGTAAAAAGACATAAGGCGAGATTAGGTGCTCGAGGTTTTCAGCAAAAATACGGCACCGACTACATTAAAACTTTTGCTCCTGTAGTGAGATATGACTCGTTGCGAGTTATATTATATCTGGTGACTCACCTCGATCTGGAAATGTCGCAGTTCGATATTAAGACGGCCTTTCTCTATGGTGACTTGAAAGAAACAATCTACATGAAGATCCCTGAAGGCTTGGAGGTCAACGTTAGTGACAACGTGGTGTGTAAGTTAAATAAATCATTGTACGGGCTGAAACAAGCCCCGTTGTTGGAACACAAAATTCAGTAATTTTTTGAAACGCTTCAATTTTCATGCGAGTCAAGCGGATAAATGTATCTATGTCAGTGTAATATGCGGTTACAAGGTTTACTTAACGGTATTTGTTGACGATGGCCTTGTTGCAAGTAAATCAAAAAAGTCTATTAATTTAGTTCTCAAGTATCTAAAGCAATCTTTCAAAATTACAGTAGGTGATGCGAGTATGTTTGTTGGCGTTCAGATAAAAAGAGATCGCGCTGCAAAAACAATGTTTTTACATCAGAGTTCGTATGTTAAAGACATTATAAACAAATTCAAGATGACCGACGCGAAGAGTATAATAGTGTACCTACTGATCCAAATACTGCACTTAGTCAGGTCGAATCCGAAGAAAATAGCATCACGAATGTACCGTACCGAGAAGCCATATAGGGTCCTTAACGTTTCTCGCCTAGTTTCAAGGCCAGACATTAGTTACGCGGTCAATCTCGTGAGTAGATACTGTAATAAACACAATCACAGCCACTGGTTGGCCGTGAAAAGAATTTTCAAGTATTTAATCGGTACAGCCAACCATGACATATTGTACGAATGCGGTGGAAGTCAAGTAGATATGAACTTATGCGGTTATTCCGATGCGGATTTCGCCGGGGATGTGGACACGCGCAAGTCCACAACCGGGTATACGTTTTGCATAAACAATTCGTTAGTAACTTGGTCATCTCAACGTCAAAAATTAGTGTCGCTCAGTACTACTGAGTCGGAGTACGTGGCTGCTGCGACAGCCTGTAAAGAACCCAGATAGCCAAATGCTGTGAGTTTGCTGCCATGTTGCCAACAAGCAGCTTGTCGTTAATGCAACTAATTTTGACAAACTCGGGACAAGGTGAGACAGCATTATGCTTGTCGGGTTGAACTCATATGAATTATATTTCTATTAACAGCAAATTGATTGCAACGTGACAGTATTAATTTGTGAGGGATTTGTGACAAATTCATATTGTCAACACTTCGTTAGCAACGAGATACAATTAAAAAACTTTATATTAATAACATATACACAATAACGGATAGAAATCATTATATATGTGTTGTTGCCGTCATGTTTGGATCATGATGCTCAAGATGGAACGATGAATCATTTATTGCTGTCATGTTGCTACCATGTTGCAGACAACATAACGTACCAATATTGCGGACCGTTTGCTCTTGAAATTGCGTCAACTGATTGCATGTATAAGCAGTCATGTAGTTGTATTTGTAACGTGTTCTATTTCGATGTCAGCAAATTTACAGCAAATATATGAAAACACATGCAATGCATTAGTTTGCTCAATATGCTCTATCACGCTTGGCTATCTAGGAAGTCGTATGGCTCAGACAGCTGTTAACCGATCTAGGTTGTAATCCAAAGCATCCGACTACTTTGTTCGTGGATAACCAAAAGTACAATTCGTTTAATACGTAATCCTGAGTTCTATAAAAGAACGAAACACATTGATGTAAAGTTTCATTTTATTAGAGAAAAAGTTGAAAATGAACAAGTTGATGTAAAATATATTCCCACGTATGAACAGCTGTCTGATCTATTTATCGAAGGTTTAACCAAAAATCGTTTTGAGTATTTGTGTTGCAAACTTCCCAGCAAACGCAAAAGGATTAAAAAATATTAAAATTTTTTAATACCTTTGAAATCCTTTTTTGGCGGAATTAGATGAAATTAGATGGGATTCGAAATGAGATGGTCCAATCCCATGGAATCCAAAAAAGAAATTTTTAATTCCATCCAATCCTATGGAATCCGTAAAGGTTATGGAATTGCATTAGATGGTTTAGGAAACGTCTCGCGCCTCCGTTGTTCGTCGGTGAGCTATTGTGTATGCTTAAGAGCATTACACGCACTACTGCCGACGGGCAATTAGCCCGAAAATGAGACTTGTAAGATCTGTCAGGCCCCGTAGGGGGTCCCTTTACATA
Source organism: Temnothorax longispinosus (assembly GCF_030848805.1). Lineage (NCBI taxonomy): Eukaryota > Metazoa > Arthropoda > Insecta > Hymenoptera > Formicidae > Temnothorax > Temnothorax longispinosus. The sequence continues at coordinate 12,864,399 of NC_092358.1, forward strand.
GCGGTCAAGATGAAACTTTTAACTCGAGAAGATGCCCCGGCGATGCGACGCCTAGCGGCGTTGACGCGAACTGCCGGTAATGCAGATACCGCGCGGGCGTGTACTATTGGTGGCGCGTACCGCCACAGAGTTCATCAACACGGACACTTTTCAATCCCTATCCTGGCATTCAATGGTATTCATTTTATTGTCAGAATAGACGGAATTCAATGGAATTCAATATGGAAATTTTTAATTCCTAGTTTGGCATTCAATGGTATTCATTTCGTTAACGAAATCAATGGTATTCAATGGAATTCATCACGAAACTTTCCAATCCCTAACCTGGCATTCAGTGATATAATATTTTTGTGTCGGAATTGGATGGAATTCAAAAAAGACAAATTCTTTCCAAAATAAGAAATTCCATGATATTGAAACTATTTCAATCCCTTTTTGGGACAGAATGGAATTCGGAAAGTCCTTAATTGAATTCCTGGCAATCCCGTTTTAATTATTTTCAATCTTTTTTCGTTTGCTGGGTTAATATTCTTGATTGAAGCATGCAAACGGTGGAAGTATTGGAATATGATAGTTTACCATGCTTCACTCTAATTCACGCGAATCAGAAGACAGAAGTTCCTGTCTTCATACGGCAGGTGTTAGCAGAATGCAGATTGAGCGCGATCGAGCGCGACTGCGTACATATATCGTTCAGCGCCGTTCAGACGTGATACTGGTCACTGTACCGCTCGCATGTGCCATATATATATATATATATATATATATATATATATATATACAGGGTGTCCGAAAAATTGCCTACTCCACTTCGGGAGGTGATTCGGGACCCAAAAACAAGCAAAAAAGTTCATACAAACATAGGTCCGGAAATGAGCCGTTTCCGAGTTATAGCCACTTTTATGTTCAAAAATCGTAATTTAGAATCCGCTTGGCATCCTTCTTTCTTAATTATTTCTTAAATTAAAAATTTTTATTTTTAAATATTTTTAATTTTTTTAATTTTAATTTTTTTATTTTTTTTTCAATTTTTCAATATTTGTAAATACGATTACATTATTTTTAAAAGAAATCAGTTGTTTTCACGGCTACTTGAAATCAGTTGTTTTCACGGCTATTCAAAATCAGTTGTTTTCACGGCTACTTGAAATCAGTTGTTTTCACGCCTATTCAAAATCAGTAAGTAAATCACGGCTTTTCAATAAGTTTCAAATTATTATTTAACAACACCTTACTTTTAGGTTGTATCTAATCTTTCCGTATTCATCAATGGATCGTTTAAGTTTTAATGAATTAGCTGATATGCATCTTATGTATGGTCTTGCTCAAAGTAATGCTGCCGAGGCAAGAAGATTATACATCCAGTCTTTTCCAAATCGAGATGTACCGGGAATAGCGTCTTTTTGAAATGTAGACAGAAACTTGAGAGAATTTGGTAATTGTAATTAAAAAAAATTAAAAATAAAAATTTACGATTTTTGAACATAAAAGTGGCTTATAACTCGGAAACGGCTCATTTCCGGACCTATGTTTGTATAAACTTTTTTGCTTGTTTTTGGGTCCCGAATCACCTCCCGAAGTGGAGTAGGCGATTTTTCGGACACCCTGTATATACTGCTTATATTGTATTATTTTTCTATTCTATTAAAACTTCTTTTTTTACACGCAATCACGTACTCTTATATCAAAACCCAACAGAATCCTTTAAATTTTTTTATGGGGAATGTTAAAAAACATTGTTTACAATAATATGTATCCACGCAGGAGAACACGAGGCAGCACATTTTGGATGCTTGTGCGAATATAACTTCAGAACAGATAGAAAGGGCAAGAGCATCATTTGTGTATCCGGTGTATCGTATTACAAAATGTATTGAAGTCGGAGGACATCATTTTGAAAACTTTCTTCAATAAATTTTTGTGTTGAAAACAGCATAAATGTTTGATTTTTTTATTTTCTTTAAACATACGTAATTTTCAAGGTCATTTAAAGGTTATGTTGTCATAGGTTATTAAACTTTTCTCGATATAAGCTATAAAATCACGCAATCAAAAACATGTAATACCATTTAAAAATATTATCTTGATCTTCAAATCTTTGAAAAAAATAACTTTGAAAAAAACTTTTTTTGTCATTGTAATTGCGCCCCCTCGAATGGTGCAATTTTCCCTTTAGACATTTTTTTGTATCATCAAAAACAAATGAGATATTGAGATGATCGATTTACGTGGACCACCCTGTATGTATATGTATAAGTATGTATACTTTCATAATTTTATTTGATCACATTGTTTAATTAGAAATTATCCATTGGATCTCTATTATCTCATGGATCTCACGTGGTCGATGAAGGATGATAAGGAAACTTTGGTAGGATTAGGCTGGAAGATGGCCAACACCCTCGGTACATTTACCACGAATTTTCGTCTCGGTTTTGGAAGCTATGCTGATAAGCCTCTGATGCCATACATCTTTCCAAAACACGAGGAAAATCCGTGTAAAAGCGAGAACGCCGTCTGCAAGCCGCTGTATTCCTTCTGGCATCATTTAGAACTCACTGACAACATACCAAGATTCATTCATGAAGTATGTCTTTTTTACATAAATTCTATACATATTTTTATACTAAAGTATTGTTTACCCACACAGCAAAATATATCTGAGATATAGCTAGCCCTATTCACTCCAACGTTTTTTCCGCCCCTTTAATCCTCCAACCATGCACTTTCAAGTCAGACGTGTTTTTCAAAATGTTAATAGCTTTTAAAAATTCCCCAAAAATTATTATAATATCTTTGTACCTTCGACTAAAAATCAATGTAAAGAAAATTTGGAAATCATTTATTTAAATATTTTTTTACAACAATTATATGTTGACAAACACACGTTACGACTCGTTTTACTTAAAAAATCATAACTCACGAACAAATTGACGAAGCTTAATGAACCAAAACGCAAATTAAAGCTAAAAGTAGTGCAAATGAGAAAAAAATGAGATAATTATTAAATAAATAGGAATATTTAATTTTGTCGCCGCAAATTTGGTAATTTTTAAATGGTACAGAAGGACTTTAAGGACTTAAAGAATGCTAGAAAAAGAATTTTTGAATAAGAAAAGGCGAATTTGAAGTGTGACAGATATTTTTTATGTAAAAAAATTAATTTTTTTTAAATAATCGTAGCTTCTCCCCACCTCTTCCACCTGCCTCTGAGCCATAATAGACCTCTGTGGAATGTTAAATTTTTTTTTTAACGACAAAAATATTTTAAATACGATTAAATTATACACAAAAATTTTATCGAAAAAAAATGCTCATTTACCTTTCACACAACACTGACGTAATCCTCCAACCATGCACTTTCGTGTCCCACCGAGATTTTGATTGTTCGCCGTTTCGAGAGTAAATGAGCTAGGACTTTGAAATTTTTACCTGAGGTTCCTTGCCACAATAACTTTTTTCCGGCGTGAAGGGGATTCTCCCACGATCATTTGTTTTCCGGAACAAACGACTGTTAGAAATTCGTGGGACACGAAAGGCATGGTTGGAGCGAATAGGGCTAGATATCTTTATGCCTACAATTTTAAGTCAAATCTGAGATATCTTATTTTCAGATATTTACAGAATATCTACAGGACATCATTACTCGATATCACATATCTTTGAAAAAGACATCTCTGCAACATTTGCATTCGAATATATGATCGATTCATAGTTATAGCTCTTATATCTTATAAAGATCAACTCAAGTTTATTCGTAGTCAATAAAACAATCCTAGAGGACTTTGACGCCGTATCGATTCGTCCCGGCAAAAGCCACACGCGCCGGAGGTAACGACCGCGGCGCGAAAGCAACTCGCCGCGAGGGGACTTATGCTAGACTCCATAGACGCGGAAACGCCGTGCGGTAGAGTGCATTGACCAATCAGAAGGCTGCCGCAAGTCGCCTGCGGCAAAATCAAAATTTGTGATTGGTCAACGCACTCTGCCGCATGGCGTTTCCGCGTCTATGGAGTCTTAGCATTAGAAAACTTTTGCTGGGGCTACGTCGGAGGTAACGACCGTGGCGCGAAATCAACATGCCGCGAGGGGACTTAGGCCGGTATTCATAGTCGGTTCTTATTTTAAGACCGGCTTAAGTAATGTCTTAAGATGCTAATACGGCTTTGTGATTGGTTAATGACATCTTAAGATTGTACTTAAGACGATCTTAAATATAAGAACCGACTATGAATATCGGCCTTAGAAAATTTTTGCTCGGGCGAGCGCTAGTAACATGTGCTGCCGCGACGCGGTTCCATGCGCCAGTACCTTCTTGTAAGCAAAAATCCTTACGCACTAGGATAAAAGGCGAACCTGTGAGATACTTGGCTCTAATATTTTTCGTGATACCTCCGAGATATCATACAGTGCAGAGATGGCAAAATGCAAAATATTGGAATAGTATCAAAGCATAATTTTGAATTTATTGCGAATTCTTATGAAAAGAACTTCTTTTATATTTGAAGGACTCAGAATTGGTGACATAAAAATAAATTTCTTATGAACGCTTAAGAATCATTTTAGAAGAGAGAATAAATACGGAAAAAGAATTAATTTCTTAATCGAAAGTTAAAAAAAAAAATTCTTTTCTTCTTGCTATTTGGGTTGTATGTAACATATCTGCTTTTAAATGAGGCATAGATATCCGACATACATGCAGAATCAGATATCATATCTGAGATAAAATTATCGTGGCTTTTTATAATCTTGGAGATGTCTGAGATATTCTCATGATATCTTGCGCAATCAGATATTCCGTCCTTCAGATATCTTCTAGATATTTTGGTGATATATTTTGCTGTGTGGGTAATAATAAGTGGAACATATATAGAGATAGTAAAATATAAAAATATGACATAAATGATTAAAACAGATAAATATGCAAAAATATATTGAGTAAAATCTGTTTATTATTGAATTCTTTAATTTAAATCAAAATAATATTATTAAAATTAATTATTAGCGATTTATGAGACCTAGACATTAAATTATTGGAAATTATATAACAAAAATCTCGAATTGTTTTAAATATTATATATGTAAAACCGAGAAATATTTTTAAGTCGAGAAAGGACAGAAAGTGTCGTCCGTAATAAATGTGTGTGTGTGTGTGTGTGCGTGCGTGCGTGCGTGCGTGCGTGAGTGCGCGCGCGTGCGTGTGCGTGCGGGCGCGTGTGCTTGTGAGTGCGCATGCGCGTGTGCGTGTACGTGCGCGTGCGCGTGTGCGTGCGCGTGTGCGTGAGCGTGCGCGTGTGCGTGAGCGTGCGCGTGTGCGTGCGCGTGCGCGTGCGCGTGTGCGTGTGCGTGTGCGTATGCGTGTGCGTGTGCGTGTGCGTGTGTGTGTGTGTGTGTGTGTGTGTGTGTGTGTTTGATTTAAGATATTTTTTATAATACTTTTTATATTATTATTTTAAAATTTATCCTGTAATTTGTGTACATACGTTATAAGTAATAACAATTTTATTTTAAAATATATAAACAAATTTTTACAAAGAACTTTCGAAAAAAAGAAGAAATTTGAACGTCCATCACTATGAATGACATATACACGAGTTATAGGTGAATTATAGTTCGGTGACCGGTAACGTCGATAATCTGGAGGGTGGTCTCGACGGGGTTGTGCAGGTGATCGTTTGTGATCGACAAGTTGGTTGGGCTCATCAAGCGCGGAAGCTGATGCTAGTAGCGACCGATGGACTTTTGCATTTCGCTGGCGAAGGAAAGGTAAGAAGAGAAGAGGAAAAAAAGAAGAGTTTTGAAGTTGTCAAAATGATATAAAATCGAATATTTTCTATGTAATAGCTAGGAGGTGTAGTGGAACGTCAAGACTTTCAGTGTCACATCGATGAACGTGGACAGTATTCCTTGGCGAAGAAATACGATTATCCCTCTCTAGCGGAGGTGTCTCGATTGTTGCATGAGCGCAAAGTCAATCTGATCTTTGCCGTGACGGAAGATCGCCGTCACGAATACGAATTAATCGCCGACTTGCTGAAGCAGCAGGCTAGGGTCGCCACTCTCACACGTAACAGCTCCAACATCCTCGAGATCATCGAGAGTGCTTACCACGAGATAGTGAGTAAAGTGGTGTTGCGCGACAATGCGACCGGTCCGTTGCATCTTAGCTACCTCTCCGCGTGTGGAAGCGATACGAGTGTGGAATCGAATACGTCCGAGTGCGACGGTATACAGGAGGGTCAGGTGTACGAGTTCAAAGTCGTCATATCGACTGACGAGTGTCCGAGAAATGAAAGTCTCTGGGTGAGCTGTGTTTGTATAATGCGAATTACTTTTCTAGATCTGATTCTGTTTAATTTCATTAAATAAGAAAATTCAAAAAACACCAAATCTTATGAAAATTATACATTTCTATATAAAAAAAGGACCTCTTGATGACAAAGAATTTTTAATTTATGTTTTAAAAAAATAAATGTATAACATTTTAAAAACATATAGATATTATTCGCGAGGCAAAACTTGGCGTTTTTTTAAAATATGAAGTTTATACAACTTTTCTGTTACAAAATTAAAAAAAAGGAGAAATGCAAAGAAAAAGATAATAGTTATCCCTTGTAGCCTTTCAAAGATGAATACGATTTTGGCCTTAGACTTTCTATTGCGTCATAATTTTGGGAAATTTGAAGTAAAATTTGCAGAAAAAGACTATTTTATGAAGGAAAAATTTTATTTAATTGAAAATTGAATTTATTGTCAAAATTTTTAACTCATAAAAAATTCTCGTGAACTTTCTCGCGACGTAGTAGGCGCAATATTTGATCACGGAAATCTTATCAAGCTCAACCTTCATTTAGATTTCTCCTGAGAATTAAAAGCTTAGTGTATTACTTTATTTTGAGCAGAATAAAACGTTTCTCTGGCACGTGCATACCGAATTATGTTGAAATATCTCGTTTTTTTTACAAATCTATTTTCAAAATTTTAAAAATAAATATAGCAAGTAATTTTTGAGACTAAAATTATATTAAACGTAAGAAATTATTCTTCTCTTTGAGTTTCTTTTATTAAATTGTTTTATATTAATCGTTTGTCCGAAGGACGAGGAGATCGATAGTGTTAATACGAGATATTTCACATAAATGTCTTATACTCGGCTTATCACGTTTCAGAGACAAACGGTGGTGATTGAGGACGCGTTAGCGTCTGAGGCGTCCGAAGTGCGAATTGAGGTAGAACTTTTGTGCGGTTGTGATTGCAAGAACGTAGAAAGTTCGTACTGCGAGCACGGGGTCAACGAGTGCGGTATATGCAAATGCGACTTTGGCTGGTCTGGTAGGAGCACGTAACATTGTCTTTCTTTTTGCGCATTTTTATCCGGAAGTATATCTTTGTCACGTCTCGGATATACTTGCACATATGTTAATCGCGTGAAACTCTCTTTTACAGGAGATACCTGCGACTGCGATGAGAGTTTCTCGATAGAGAATAGGCTGCAATGCACCAACGGCGAGGAGATTTGCTCAAACAGAGGTGAATGCATTTGCGGTGTTTGCAGCTGCGACAAGGGATACAATGGGCGCTTTTGCGAATGTTCCCCTTGCGACAAAGTATGAAAAGTATTATTAAATGACAAAAAATTAATAAAATTACAAAGAGTTATTAGCATAATTGGTCGATTACAAAAATCGAATTTGATAGACCGACGGGATCGAATGTGGCGGTCGTGGTATATGCAATTGTGGTGTTTGCAACTGCTTGGATGGATGGAAGGGCAGCGGTTGTCAATGTCTGTCTGGTAACGAACTTTGCATTGCTCCTGGCAGCAAAGAAGTATGCGCCGGTCACGGATACTGTGATTGCGGACAATGCCGGTTCGTATAATAGATACACATCTCTCTTACGCGTAAAGTAATTTATATAATATTTCAATAGATGTATTGATGATTGAATAACTCGAAAACAAAGTACTCTTGAGAAAAATGTTTTAAACAAAAGTTGATTTTGAGGGTTACGTAAAATCATGACTTTAGTTTAATCTTGACTGACATTTTCAAAGTCATAACATTATCAAAATTATCTACATTTTTTAAAATAAAACCATGAAAATTTTGTGACGTAAATCGATTTCCCTAGATATTTTGAATGTAAGTATTAATTAAGGCGACGTTAATCTAGAAATTATAATAGTTTATGAGATATTATGTTTTATTATTTCATTATACTTATTTATTTCATACTTTGATATACATATAACATGTGTGTGTGAAATGTCTCGCAAAATATTAATTTGCGATGACTATAATATTTTATACATAAAATAATGACATGACTCGGTTAATGTAAAGAAAGTATATAATTGTAATAAAAGAATAATTTATAATTTGCAACATATAATTGCAAATTGTATTTTTTTAAAGCATAAACATTGTAGTTCTATTATTCACTGTTGCGTATAGAACAGAGCGTTTTAATATACTACTTTAAAACTTTTAGTTGCAAATTATATATATTTTCTCTTAAATGCAGTTTTGTATTTTTTGTGCCAATCGATTTATTTTCTTATTCGGTGCATAAAATTATTAAAATACCGTTGAAAAAGAAATATTTCGAAAATATTTCATATTTTATGTTCAAATATGTCAGAACAAAATACGAAACTTTACTTTTATGTACTTTATATACAAAATACTTTTATATACAAAATGACTAAATGGGAGAGAGATTTTAATATAAAAAGACCGATTAGCTTTATTTAACAAAATATCATCGATGTTACTTGAAAAAGATGTCATACACTGTTGGAAAATTTTTGTAGTTTTGTTAAAAAAGGTCCTTGTTAAAATTTTCGTGTAAAATAATCAATACATACATGTATAGATTTAACATGTGCCTGCTATGTTAATTAAACTTAACAAATTTAAAATGTAAAATTATTAAAATAATTTAAAAAATATGTTAAATAAAATAGTATGAGGACCTTCGAAATTAAAATAAGAGAAGTGGAGGCTATAAGGGTCAGACGCAGATCTCAGTGCGTAATGTCAGAAATAACTGATTTATTGGTCGTTGTGATTTATATCGATCCATCGATACATCGATGTAAATCACAACGACCAATAAATCAGTTATTTCTGACATTTCGCACGGAGATCTGCGTCCGACCCTTATAGCCTTCTCTTAAATATGTTAAAGTCACACAATTTGAACGTATTTATTAAATATGCTAAAATTTACAGAAAAAGAATGTTGATTTTACTCTATAACAGAAGTAGGAATAAAAATTTCAGAAAAAGAGTATTGATTTTATCTTACAATCTTAACTTCAACATAAAAGTTATGTTAATTGTACACATAATTAACCTTAAATTACGATCAGAATTACATTTCCTTTCTGTTGAAATATTTTAACATAATATCGGTGTTACCATTTAACACATCCATATTATATTAAATTAACACAAAAATTTGAGTGGACCGTTTGGGACATGTAATTTATGTTATATTTAACACAAATTTTCCAACAGTGTAATTTCTTTTACATCCATTATATTTTTCTAGAGTCAGACTGAAATAAAAAACCGAAACTTTCACGGAAATCTTACAATTAGAAAGGCCATATGTATACGCGTGCGCATATACACTATATACCTTTTCTTTATAAATATCATAATTTAATTACTAAAATAATAATTGCACATATTATCATAATTAATCCTACTATTATACAATCCTATTATCACAACCTGTGCTATAGTATAAGTAAGTATAGCATAAAGTAAATTTCGGTTTTCGGTTTCGGTCGGACTCTATATTTTTCCTCTGAAATTGTAACCCACAAATACAATTTTTATAAATATATATATATATATATATATATATATATATATATTTATAATATATATATATATATATATATAAAAGAAAAAAGTATATTTGATATATGTTAAAACGGTTTAATTTTAGATAGTATGGTTTTATTAAAAAGCGCGTATTTATAGATGCAACGAGACAGCTGCTGATGGTTTATACTATCGAGGTACATATTGCGAATCGTCTGCAAGCGCAGGTGGCAGTGGACTTTGCATCCTCTACAACTCTTGCGTGAACGTCACGGTCGAATATCCGGAGAAAGCGGAAGAACTATGTCAGACCAATACGACTCTTTACAAAACCGAGCGAGTGGACACGGTGGATATAGGTATACGCGCGATTTACGCTTGACGCAACCTACTTGTTCTCTTTTCATATCGACGTCAAATATTTAAGCAGACATTTTACGAGTGTTTTCGAGAAACATTTAAAAGTATCTTTAAGCAGATGACGAGCACTACTGTTTCGTGAGGACGGTACAAGATAGAACTGTCTGCAACATACCTTACATATACGAATTTCAACCGGATAAAACGGTTATTTTGAGAATCGCCGACAAGGTACAGCGCAAATATAATAGACCTATAAATCTAATTATTATTAACTTATAAACTATATATAGTATTTAATCGTAAAATATAATAAAATTTCCCTTATGAATCTCTAATTTTCCTGAATCTTATAGACTTGCCGCACGCTGATGCACGCCGCGTTCATTCCGGGAATCGTCTTCGGCGCCGTATTGCTACTCGGGATTACAGGCTTATTAATATGGAAGTAAGTAACCGCTTTCTCACAAAAAACCGTTTAAAATAGTCATTGTTTAAAATAGAGCTATAAAAAGTTGTGTCGGATATTAATTATACGTATAATATATGCTATAAGCGTAAAACGAATTCTTTCATCGTAGGTCTTGGACTTCGATGCAAGATCGTAGAGAATACGCGAAATTTGAGCAGGAACGACAAAAGACGGTTTACGCTTTAGACGAGAATCCGCTTTTCCGTCCAGCCACTACTCGCTTTAGAGTGCCTTCCATGTACAAGGACGATTGAAAATAATAACTATTATGCGTAAAAGCAAACGCGTATATTATAATTGTTAATGGTTTATTTCGCTGTTGTTGTAAATATAACAGTCATATGTTTAGAATTTGTAAATACATCTAATAAAAAGTGTGCCATAAGTTAATTTTTACTTAACATTTCATATAATAATTGCGCGATTATAATTGTGATTTACATTAACTTCATCAACGTCGAACAGAGGAAGAGGAGTTTTCTTCCGAAGATTCTCTATATATTTCGTTCCAAAACTGATTAGCAGTTGTAAACGTAACATGCTGTATATAAATGACAAGAGTTCTTTTAACATAACTACAAATCTATGTAAAAAAAACTGTAATATTTTCGTCGATTCATAATTTTGTGCTTATACAAACGTTATCTGAAATCAGTGTAGTTGTCTATTTATATCCAAGCGGTTCCTTATAAACAATGTCTGAGATGGGCTTATTTCGGGACCATACCGACGTCAATGAGGACCCATCCGGAAAAATATATGTTCCTGTACCATTCATCATTCCATTCGCGTCAACATTCCCCTTATAGCGTGCATTATTATTGTATCTTGTAAAAAAATAGACATTATTACCATATATACGCTTTTTTAGAATTGTTATGAGAATCACATTCTGTTATGTCAAAACGATTCATTAAATTAGTCACCGAATGTAAAATTTATCGCTGCCAAATTTATCGTCACACCATTTACCGTCGTACACGTCGAAATTATCAGTTTTGTACACTCCCTCGTCTAAAAATCGCGATATCAAATATGGATATATATATCAGTGCGTGACTCACTGAGCCAGATAAAAAAATATTGGTAATCGCATAATCGCTAAATATACGAAATGTTAACCTTGTTTAACTAAGGTGCGTCTGTCAACGTTTACTTGATATTTTCCCTCGTAGCTGTCTCCGTTTTTAAAAGTAAATCTCGCAGTGCCGATTCCTACGTTCAAATTTTTGCTGTCAGTTGGTTTGGAGGTTTTCGAACTATTTCGTTTCATATTGAAGAACTTTTTGTTTTTTTCTTCTATTTCTTTAATCTTCCGTGCAGAAACTTCTTTCGAGGATTATACATGTTAAAAACTTTTTATTACGTCAAATACGCACAAGTATAATTTAACTCTCACTTTAAGAATCATTACATGATAACTGCGAGAAGTGAAAAGCTTTCGGCGTGTCGCGAAGCAGAAAGTAACGAAGTCGCAGTGAAAGTTAGTCTTTTCGTGTTATTAATCGCGTTTACGCACGAGAAACGATGCTACGTATTACGCCCGAAGAATTGCACGATTTCTAAGAAAATGATCGAATCCTTTCTTTTAAATCATTTAACCAATCGCTATATGATACCGTAATGAAAGCAAGAACGATCGTAGTGGTCAAAAGAAGCAAATATAGTATGTTTCTCAATGAAAACATTTTGACAAATTTCTGTATATAGGTACTTAACATCGTTCGTGCAAAAAGATCAAGTAAGATAAGTGGAATTTATTACGTCTTCTTGTGTTGTAAAGTACAAAATACATGACATAACAGGTACAAAATGGTTATGCAACATACCGTAACACGTATGTATTTTAATTATTTCACCTTTGCAAAGGTAAATAAATTACGGCATTGTATAAGGATTAATCAAAATGTTTTAAACTAAAATCTATTGTATATATATTTATTGTAAAAATCTATTATTAAGACAAATATAGAAATTGTATAATAAAAAAATTAATTTTTTATTTTCTTAGAAGAAGAGGAGATATTACAATGCTCTCAGCTTATAAAAGCAATATACTATATATATATATATATATATATATATATATATATATATTATATATACGTGTAGTATCGAAAATAAGAGATAAGATTTTACAGTTTCAACATATATAGGTATTGCATACGAATATTTCGTACATGGATATTTCGAAGATATTGTGATATGAATAATTTACCTGAAAGGTTTTTTTTGTTCCTGATATGGAAACTTTGCGTTTACATATTATTAAAATAAACTTTACATATTACACATGTTACACACTCTGACATCCTTATATCAATCAAATATAATATCGGTTGAATGAGCGATATTACATAATTTATTACTTAAAATTACGCTTTGGAAAACTGAAGCTTAAACCACGCGCAAATTGCATTATACATCAATCATAAGTAAATTTGTTCAGCATACAATAATATACATTATTCTTATAACGTAAATATCTCTTACAATATTATATAAAATAACGGATAGAAGAAAAACAAAATCTTTACAAATTCTGTAAAATTATTAAACAGTTTGTTTAATTAACATTACGGTAACATGTTTCTACAATGTAGCATCAAATTACAAATACTCTAATGTTACTTTTATACCTAGTACTGACATCATTTACAAGTTCAGTATCACATTTTTCCACCATATATACCTATTTATTATATTTTTTCATGTAAAAAAGGTAAAACTTTACGCCAAAGACCGCAAAAGTAGCTTCAGGTTCATTGATCTTGTTTTTACTAAGATCCACATTCAGCGTTATGAAATTAGGTACTATAAAACTTCCATAGACGCAAAACATAGGATTACCGTAGGAATCGCTATTACGAAATGCTGTTACTGTTACATATGCATGTCTTCCACGCCTCTGAATTAAAATAAGTATAACGCACTCTGCTTAGGGAGGAATTCAATTTTGCGCAATATTAAGCAAAGACTGCACTTCTAAGTGTATCAACACGATTTCGAAACAATTCGTAATTATCGCGAAATCGTCACGTATGTGAAAGCTTTTTATGTTGTACTAACAACATAAAATGTTGTAAGTCATACAATCAAAAGCAAAGATACTGTCCAGTTCTGGTAAGATTAAAATGCATTTGCACCGAGCTTCTCCTCTCTTCTAGCAATCGATTGACCTGCCAGTCGCTGAAGGCACTACGAAAAGAAACTTGAAGAGAGAGAAACTCTGTGCAAGTACATTTCTACTCGTCAAAATTGATAGTATTTTTGTTTATATTTCCCATCCACCGAAATAATTGAAAAGATCGAAACACAAAGAACCAAAGGCCAACGCTGCATGGTTGCAAGATAGAGACGCGATATAGGAAGAGACAAAATATATTCTAGACCGATAATAAAACCGTGACGGAGCAAGAAAGTTTAAGGCTTTCTTTCGGAGCTGGATATACGTCTGGCTAATTGTTGATGGATGGTCGCGCTGTTCGGATCCTTTGATGGCGGTACGGTACATTCCTCTTCCGCGACAGTTGCAGTTCTAGTTGCAGCTATAAACTTGCTATCTTCGTGGCCGGGCGAAGCGTCTCTGACTAACCCACGAAGAAACATAGCGACGCATGGCCATGGAAATATCCTACGTTTTATCGATTATGCAGTTTTTTTGTATGAGCGGCTAAATAATAATGAAATAACAATTTACTTACCATTTTAGAGTAAGCAGAATTTGTAAGTAGCCCGGAATGATGGTATATTTCTCGTTACACCTCATCGCCATTATTATTCTATCAGCTACAGCATTTGGACTTAGAGTTGGGATATATCTAAATTTCAAATATACTTTTTATAATGAGCTTGTAGTATGTTCAAAATTTTTTGATCAAATATTTCAAAAATTTTATAGAATATTTTCTAATGTGATCAAATATAAAGAGAAAAGTGAACAGAATAGAAACAAATTTTTGCACACATTATTGTGTAAAAACATGTCAAAACCAGAATTATAAACAAATTTATCAATATAAATATAAAAAATACATATAGGTATATAATATATACATATACACATAAATTTATATTGATGTTATTTATTTATATTTATATATTATTAAAAGGATACAAATAATATGTTAATTTATAAATTAATACGCTTCTAGATAATTTTTTGAAATTTTTAGAACATTTGATTAATTTGATATATTTATTGTATTAATCACAAATATCATAAAATGTTATCTACCTTGATTGAACGTCGTCGAACATACCAGTACTGCGGATGAAATAAGGACATACGACTGTTGTGTTGATATCGTATCCTTCGTACTAGAGCAGGATGGAGTAAAAATGAGTTTATTGATTAGTCAAGAATACGCAGGTAAGTACGATTCTAGTAATTATAACGTGCCATCTCTCGTAGGTAGAGCGAGTTAAATTGAATAGAAAAGTCCTTTACCGTTTTGTAAATCTCCATAATTAATGATAAATTAATTAATAAAGATCTGCAAATCAGCGTGTGTCCACGCAATTCGACGAGAAGAGACAGCCTAGCGTTAAGGTCTCCGCGCAAACAAAAATATAAGGAACAAGGAACAGATATTAGCGAATAGCGATTAGGACTAAGGTATTAGAAATAAAGCTGACAGGCAACAAAAACAGAGAATAACACAAGCAATAGATTTTTAACTTGTAGGAAGCCATGTATCAATGCTACACCAGCTTTATTCCTGATTTTTTATTTCTAATCACTAATATTTGTTTTTTGTTCCTTAGATTTTTGATTGTGCGGGGGGGCTTTTATGGTTATTACGCGCGCGACGAGACATTAGGAGGAACACTCTGTATTAAACAATGATTATGCATGAACGCGTTATGACGCGTGATGCTGGACCTAACAATTGCACGCATAACAATCGTAAACTGGGATATCTCTTTTCGCCGAATCGTGAGGACGTATGCCGATTCGCGGATTTCTATTAACCCTCGAAAGCCCCTACTCAGGGACCCCAACAAAATTTTGGAACTACGTTTGTGTGGAAGTATCATTTAAATTACAAAAAAAAAATGATATCTCTTTAAATTACAGCGCCAATTACAGAGAAAACATATATATTGCCTCAAAAAATAATTGTTGCACTACTTTGAAAAATCTTTAAATTGTGTTTTTTAACAAGGGAATACAAGATATTTAAATACAAAGTTTACATGTGTATTTTTTAGTGGTCACAAAGAATTACAGAGGTAACAGTACAAAATAAAAATATTTTATTAAAATACATAAATTTTTTTTGTAAAAAAACTTGGCGCTGCTAGTTATTTTTCGCGCTAATTATTTTTATTTATTGTTGTCCTTATTTATTTAAAATTTCGAGGTCTAGCAGCGCCAAGTTTTTTTACAAGAAAAATTTATGTATTTTAATAAAATATTTTTATTTTGTACTGTTACCTCTGTAATTCTTTGTGACCACTAAAAAATACACAGGTAAACTTTGTATTTAAATATCTTGTATTCTTTTGTTAAATTTAAACACAATTTAAAGATTTTTCAAAGTAGTGCAACAATTATTTTTTGAGGCAATATATATGTTCTCTCTGTAATTGGCGCTGTAATTTAAAGAGATATCATTTCTTTTTCGTAATTGTAATATATCACTTGAAGCGCGACTCTTCTTTTTGATAAGGTAACATAATTTTGTGATATGTCTTGATAGATCACTTAGGTTATAATTTTTCGGAAATAAAGATACTACTGCTTAGATTTTTTCGAGATTTTTCGAGATATAAAGATTACGTCTACCACTTGTTACTTAAATTTTTTCGAGGTATAATACTACCACTTTTTTTTTTTCGACGCAACAACATATAGGTACACTACTATGCGTGAACTTGGCGCCTTTTTTTACCTTTTTTTTAAAAAAGGTAATTTTGTACGGATATCACGCCTTTTTGTAGTATTACGCATTTTATAAACAGTATGTACAGGGTAAAGCTATTTGGAGGTATAATACTACCACTTTGTTTTTTTCGAGGTAACAACATAACAGGGTAACAACATAATACATATACATTACTATGCGTGTACTTGGGGTCTTTTTTTACCTTTTTTTTTAAAAGGTAATTTTGTACGGATATCACGCCTTTTTGTAGTGTTACGCATCTTAATCTTATAAACAATATATCTTATAATCTTATAAACAGTATATACAAGGTATGAAGCTAAAAGTGTTACGGACTATTATTTCTAAAGAAAACAATTTAATATTTTGCTTAGTTTTTTAAAAATAATAATCTGTAACCCTTTCAGCTGTACACCTTGTATATATTTTTCAATTTCAACATAAAACATAATCGCAATATAGCATGATTAATGTTAATAAGTCGTTAACTGTAAAATTCTTTATTTATTTTTATTCGCGTGTCTTACTGAATGTTGTTCGCAACTGTATATGTACCGATATCTTCAGGTATCGATATTTTTGATAATTACAGATGGACACCTGTAACACGTGTCTGAAATTTACCCGATTTGTTTATTCTTTTATTCCCTTCAACTAATGGCAAATTAATTCTATTTGATAAAAGCAATTCTGTTAAATTTCTCATACATAACGCATCGTTTATAATTTTCTATTATAAATATTAAATAGTACGATATATATATATTCGTACTCACATCCTTGGAAATTATTTCGAGAATTCGAGCGAATGTCACAACTAGATAAAATTATCTTTCATATTTTGACAGTTGAGTAGGAACATATTTAAGTTAGCGAAAAATGATTCTCTGAAACCGCACGTGTGTGTGTAAATAATTCAGTAGAAAATATATAATCTTCATTTCAAAATACATTTGCACACTACGTACCAAAAATATATAATATGATAACGTAGTTTTTGCTATTCAATTGATTGAATTTCAGAAAAGAAAAATATTTAAAAGTATATAACTATGTCAGTCAATAAAGAGACATAGACGCAAATTGAATCATATATATTTAATTGCCTGCTCATTAAATATAAAATGCAAACACATAGAAATTGTATATTTTTCTATACTTAAATGCAATAGGAAGAAATAATTAAACAAGTATCCTTGCATAGGAATATTGTGCATAATTTTTACAAAACAGAGATTCGCGCAATTAAGATATATAATAAAATTAATAACGATTCTATAAATCTTAGTTATACGACATGATCTTTTTAATTATGAAACTTACAAACTAACGGAAAAAGATTGGTATCCTAAATCGAAAACAAATTATGTGTACACATAATAAAAATTGTATGAATTAAAATTATGTGTATACACATAATAAAAATGCGGAATTATTTTTGTCAGACATAATTTTAATTCATCCAATTTTTATTAGACATAATTTTAATTCGTCCAATTTTTATTATGTCTAGACATAATTTTAATTCAGCGAATTTTTATTATGTCATGACATAATTTTAATTCTGCCACTAGGGAATTTGTAAGTCGATTCTTATGAATCAAGCTTGAATTCGATGTCTAGGTGTCCCAGGTTGCCGATGACGAGGTCCACATAGTGCGCTCCATAGTTTTCGGTATCCAGGTGTATTAATACCTTGAATTCGATGTCCACGTGTTCCAGGTTGCCGATGACGGGTTCCAGATAGTGCGCTTTATAGTTTTCGGTGTCCAGATGTAATAATACGTTGAATTCGATGTCTAGGTGTCCCACGTTGCCGATGACGAGGTCCACATAGTGCGCTCCGTAGTTTTCGGTGTCTACGTGTATTAATACCTCGAATTCGATATCTACGTGTCCTACATTCAGATTTAAAGTTATTAATACACCTAGACACCAAAAACTACGAAGCGCACTATGTGGACCTCGTCATCGGCAACCTGGGACACGTAGACATCGAATTCGAGGTATTATTACACCTAGACACCGAAAACTATGAAGCGCACTATCTGGACCTCGTCATCGGCAACCTGGGATACCTAGACATTGAATTCAAGCTTGATTCATAAGAATCGACTTAAAAATTCCCTAGCGGCACTTTCTGCCAAGCGTAGAGAACCTTCTTTTCCGTTGACTCAATATTTATATATATACCTAATTTACCTAAATAGAAATCTTCCTCCTGACCGATAAGTCTATCGACCTAATTTCGAAATACGCGCGCGATATCGAAACTGGCGATACCTGCGCCGCCAGCGTCGAAAAAGTGAAAGGGACGTTTCTCCGATAATCATAATAATATTGAGACGTCGGCGTTAGGAGGAGGAGTATCTTAAAAATAAATTTTCACATTTGGACTTTGCGTCGCAATATCTCCGCTCGTAGGGCACGTAGCGGAATATTATGGCTGCATTCGAGGAGCGCGCTATTAGCGCTATTGCATCATTCTGTCTTTATCGCTCATCAGGTGTAAAACAAGGATAGAAAAAGCAAATAGCGCTAATAGCGCGCTCCCCGAATCCAGCCTATAAGAGAAACCCCCCCCCCCCCTAATTGGACCCCAAGCTATCGATCAAGCCTACTTAGAACTTGATCCGTTCACTCGTTATCGAGATCTCAACATCTCGGGTACTCGCAACCCGTCGCGTCGCGTAAAAGAGTCACGGTCGGTCTCGCTCCGCGTGTACTTGGCGCGAGACACTACCGTGTTTCTTGATACTTTTTAATGCGTATTTTTTGGGTAATATTTTTTTAAACAAATTCTGCGATTACCATCATAATTCTCAGAAAATTTACGATCGATTGGAAAAAAATAAAATAAATTATAATACATTGATGTTTTCGGAACTTATGAGCGAAAACTGGCTGAGGTTCTCCAGACCTCAGTGTGGCTTACAGATATGCAAAAAATAAGTGGCCTGCGCGAGGGTTAATGTCTTATTATTTATTATAGGTATTGCCATAATCACAAAATGGTAAAGGACTTTTTATTCAGTTTAATCTGCTCTACCTCTTACCCATGAGAGGTGGCACGGTATTTACCAGACACTCTGTGTGTGTGTGTGTGTGTGTGTGTGTGTGTGTGTGCGCGGGCGCGCGCGCGTGCGTGCGCACCAAAATAAAAATAAAATATTTCATACACTATTGATATTTTACAATTTTGTCTTAATGTTTTTTTATACAGGGTGCATTGTAACATGTGGAATCCACTTTAACGGTGATAGAAGATACAAAAACAATGAAAAAAGTTCATATCACATGTGTACTATTTGACCTTGTTTCCGAGTTATAGTCATCTCCAGTAATGTAAAGCTGTTTAACGTTATAAAAAATGCTCAAAGGGGTCATCTTCGGTTTGAATGCAAGCCTGCAGTCGTCGTATCTTTTAAATGATTCTGTATCTCGTAATTAAGCGTTCATGTAATCACTAGAATGTTTTCTTGTTTGGAAGATGTCTATTAGAGAAACAATCCGCGTATATAGACGTCTTGCTTCGACTGAATTACAATCGACAAGTCCATACATCAAATGCATGTCTGTCATTTCCTGATTTGAATACTCTTCATTCTTAGGTACTTCTAACACACAGTAAATTAGTGAATTATTAAGGAGGTTCTACAGATAATGGATGTATCTAAAAATTGGAAAAAACTTTATGGACGTATAAATTAAGATGCGAAAAAAGTGCTCGAAAAATTTTAGCATCGGTTACCGTGTAAAAATTTGCAAAAATGAATTTTGAAATCACAGTTTTGGTAAAACTGAAGGAGAGCTCCCTCCTCACCGATTTCGATGAAATTAGGCTTAATCGATTCGTTTTTGCACAAAACGAATGAATCTGGCAGAAAAAAGCCCCGCTCGGCCCCGCGACGCGAGATATTAACTGTTAAAGTTGACGACTATCAGGTTATGAGACCTGTCATAACGACGCGATGTAGCGACTGGTAGCGACCACGAACCACGAACATGCCCTGCGGCCATATGCGCATGCTCCGTAGCCGCACGCGTATGCAAAAGAAGGTCACGTGACAACTGTCCAAGCGGTAAGTAAAACAATTTCAAATGTTGATTCTCTTTTGTACACCAACTATTCTCTGCTTTAACAAATTATTTCTGTTACAAATATTAAGCGTTTAAGTTAACGAAACATAAATAATTTGTTAAAGCAGAGAATAGTTGGTATATGAAAAGTACACATAAATATTTACTTTTCATATATCAACTATTCTCGGCTTTAACAAATTATTTATGTTACAGATATTAAGTGTTGAAGTTAACGAATCAGAAATAAAATTGTTAAAGCAGAGAATAGTTGGTATATGAAAAGTTCATATTTACATGTACTTTTCATATACCAACTATTCTCTGCTTTAACAAATTATTTCTGTTACAAATATTAAGCGCTAAAGTTAACGAAACATAAATAATTTGTTAAAGCAGAGAATAGTTTTTATATGAAAAGTACACATAAATATTTATTTTTCATATATCAACTATTCTCTGCTTTAACAAATTATTTATGTTACAGATATTAAGTGTTGAAGTTAACGAAACAGAAATAAAATTGTTAAAGCAGAGAATAGTTGGTATATGAAAAGTTCATATTTACATGTACTTTTCATATACCAACTATTCTCTGCTTTAACAAATTATTTCTGTTACAGTTATTAAGCGTTTAAGTTAACAAAACATAAATAATTTGTTAAAGCAGAGAATAGTTGGTATGTAAAAAGTACACATAAATACAAGCATAAATATGTACTTACCAAACAGACAGTTGTCACGTGACCTTCTTTTGCATGCGCGTGCGGCTACGGAGCATGCGCATGTGGCCGCAGGGCATGTTCGTGGTCGCTACCAGTCGCTACATCGCGTCGGTATGACAGGTCTCATAACCTGATAGTCGTCAACTTTAACAGTTAATATCTCGCGTCGCGGGGCCGAGCGGGGCTTTTTTCTGCCAGATTCATTCGTTTTGTGCAAAAACGAATCGATTAAGCCTAATTTCATCGAAATCGGTGAGGAGGGAGCTCTCCTTCAGTTTTACCACAGTTTTTAACATAAGCTACATATGGCAGAGGGGCTCTTGGAGACAGGAAACGAGATATTAATTATATAAAGGCAACCTACCAGAGATTCAAAAAACGGAGCTCTTATAGATCTTAATCTAAGCTTTTCAGAAATATCGAGAAAAACAAGGGTTATCGCGTAAAATTTTGTGATATTGGCTATTGAAACAGGCCATATCACAGTTCACGTAGCGTGCTTCGAATAACAAGGGAGATTTGGCAATGTCGCAGCGACTGCACCCGCGCGAAAAGTGTACAGCCAGTACAGCACCACAGTATGACAGCACCTCAAACTTAAGCACCTAACGTTTACGAGCGCTTACGGAGAAGTACTCGTTCTAGAATTATGTGAAATTGTGAAATAACCACGGTCATATGAGCAGAACTGTCAAGTTCGCGACGTTACCACATTTTCTTCCATTATAAGCCGCCAGAGTCAAAGGAGCACTTACACGATATTTTTAATTATTCCTCGCTTCGACTAATATGGGTATGATATAAGCTCTAACGTCATCAAAATTCACGAAAATATTTTATGAATACTTAGAATCGATGAATTTGAAGATTTTCTCTTCATCTCTCAATTGACTAGAGAGTACCTGTAGAACCTCCTTAAGTATTTCTAGCAAAAGAATGACCTGAAGTAAGTAAACTCAATCAATAGAATGTGTGAAATTAACAAAATCGGAAAATATCCAAAAGATATCAAGCATATTGTTTACAAATACAGACCAAATGTAACTATTTCTACCTTTTATAACAGCTCCACATTACTGGAGTACAAACATGACTGTAACTCAGAAATAAGGTCAAATAGGACACATGTTGATATAAACTTTTTTCATTAATTTTATGTCTCCACTGAAGTGGGCCCCACATCTTACGATACATCTTGTATATATATATGCACAATAATGTAATTTAGAGAAATTAAATTATATAAAAATTATATGATTCAATTTTGAAAACATTAATGATATTGGCATTTAATAAAGTAAATAAAGGATATATACCCGGGAAAAAAAAAGGATTAAATCTGATCAGATCAAATTTTATCTGGTCAGATATGCTCAGATATGACTTCTCATGTCTGCGCAGATTTGGTCATATATGTTCATATATAACTATATATAACAATATATGAAGTGTAATCTGATCATTGATGGTTCAGATCGAACCATATCTACTCAGATCGGACCATATCCTGCTCAGATCGAACTATATCTGTGATTGAATTTCATCGATACAGTCCAGATCTGACTGTATCTGTTTAGATATAACCATATTTATACTCGAATGCGATCCAAAATACATTACATCTGACCATATCTGTCCAGATATAAGTCGAACTGAGGTTGTGTTTGATCGAAAACTGTTTAGGTATGACGATATCTGGCCATGTTTAACTATGATAAATTAAATGTTCGATGATAGATATTCGTCTAATGTGATATTTAAATATATAAATTATAAAATTATAAAATATTAAATATATAAGTTATTTATACGTAGCAAATTAAAGATATTCAATTAAATATCTTTGATATAATTATATAAAAATAATTTATATGATAAAAATATAATTTGCAGAAAACAAGTATTTTTTATAAACAAAAAAATGTTAGTTATTTGTTATAAAAGCATTTTCATCAATTCGCCTTATATCTAAAATACAAAAGACAATCACAGAAATATAAGTTATTTCGTACATTGTAAGCTTACAGATGATGAATAAACAAAAGTAAAAAAAATTTTCAATTTGATTATTATTTAATAGCTAGATTACATTAAAAATTTTGTTGAAGTTATTTGGAGACTTGCATAAATAATTACGAACTCAAATAAAAATTATTAGAGACTACATTTTTTACTTTAATTAATAGGAATTATTTACTGGTTATACAGGGTGTAACAAAAAGGTCGGGAATCTATAATATTGTTGTAAAAAAAAAAAAAAAATTAAAAATTTGATATTTTGTAGACGTAAATTCAATTTTGCAAAATTGCAAATGTAAAGATTAATAAAAATTAACATTATTATTAGATTCCTTTCATTATTCTACGAATGAAGGTAAAGTTATCGAAAAGTGAATACTTTATGAGATATCTCATATTTTATGTTAAAAATGTCATGACAAAATTTAAAATATTTCGGAAAATTCTTAACGAAAGGAGCTTAATGTTTTGAAAACGTCTCGACAAGGGTTACAAGAATATGACATAAAAAATAGGGGTCCTCGTTTAAAAAACTCAATATGACCTTGATGTGACTTTCTCAAGATCGTTCAAGATCAAATCAATATCACCACATAATGGATAACTATTCTAAAACTTTTGTATAAAACATTTCTTCCGAAAACGTCATTTTTCCGAGAAAATTCAGTGTCCCGACCTTCTTGTTGTACCCTGTGCAAATGTCGGATCATCCGATAGATGGTATTCGATGAGATCCGTTTCTCGTATTTAAAATGACAAATGATAGTATAAAAATGGTATATAAATCAAGTGTACGGTACAACTTATATATCATCAGTTGTATCACACGCTTATAATAAAGTGGCACACAATTTCAAATTCAATCGATATATTTATGGTTTTATAACATTTTACATCCCTTCATAATTTTTAATTATATCTGAGCAGATCTGGATTCATTCGGTAAATAATTATATCTGGCAGATCAAATTATATCTGGTCAGATCTGGTTATATCTGTTCAGATCTGGTCAGACAGAGACAATTTGCAGATCAAATTATATCTGGTTAGATCTGATGAACCAGATCTGGTCATATCTCGGCAGATCTAATTCTTTTTTCCCGGGTATTAAAAAATTGATTGTATACTATATTTGTATACTATATTGTATATTATATTGTTTTCTGTAACTGTCTCTCTCTCTCTCTCTCTCTCTCTCTCTCTCTCTCTCTCTCTCTCTTTGCTTCTTCATAAAGGAAGCTTTGTTTTCGTAAATCTCGTGTATATGGACCTTCGATCGCGTATAAAGTTAGGTCTAATCAACTAAATCCAAAAGAATTATATATGAAATAGGGGTAGAAAAGACGGAAGAAAGAATCGTTTTTTTTTTTAGTTTTCGATGCCAATGTATTCTGAATGTTCTAAAACGTCGGAAAATCGCATAAAAAAATGTCTGTATGTATGTATGTATGTACACACTCATAACTCGAAAAGTACTTCATAAAAAAATTATTTTTTATAGTGTTTTGGAAAGCTCTCGAAGTAACCTTTAAGAATATGCAATAAAAAATGGGGAGTTTCAATTGTTAAAGGTTTTAGAGCTATCACAGACATTTCTCAAAAAATTCAAAATTTTATAAAAAATGAACTTTTTTACCGATCATCGCCAAATTCAATACCAACCTTCCTTTAATAATACTCTACATTGGAAAAAAAATTAAGCCCGATATCTAAAAAATTACGGAAGTTAGAGCTACTATAACACCTCAAATACCACACACACACACACACACAAATTATATATAAGAATTAAGCATTTATCCATGTAGATTATATATGATTATATATAATTATATATAAACTGTAAATTCGGATTATCCAATAAATGGCATTCGATAGGATTCGTTTCTCGTATTTAATAAATTTAACGAACAGTGGTATAAAAACGGTATTAAGAGACACGGCACTGTCTTACGTCAAGCAGTGCCAAGTTATAATATATGGAATAAATCATTTCACTTTTGATTATACAGCTTTTGAAAAAATATATATCTTAATTTATCAATGCTTTATTATCGAAGCAGTTCTTTTTTAACCGAGTTCAAAAAAAGGAGGTTCTATATTCGGCCTTATATGTATGTCCGCGATTTTCTATGAAACTATTGGACGGATTTAAATGCGGTTTTTACTGTCCTATAGAGCAATCCTCCAGGAAGGTTTTAGTACATTATATTGATTTAATAAAGCACTAAAAAAGTATAAAATAAAAATTTTTTAAAAAAATAGAACCGACTTTAAAAAAAGCTCTAAAAAATATTTAAAAAATTTAAAAAAATTGAAAAAAGCTTTAAAAAGTATAAAATAATACTTTTAAGAATCTCTTTCAATTTTTTGAAATCGGTGCAAAATGAGTAATACTTTTAAGAATCCCTTTCAATTGTTTGAAATCGGCGCCAAATTAATAATTACTAAATTAATTAATTTAATTTTTATATATATATTTATATATAATTAAATATAATCTTTTTTCCCAGGAAATGTCCGTAGTAGCTCTAACTTCCGCAATATCGGGCTATTTTTAATTCTATTACATTCTTCAGTTTTTTCTATCCCTATTTCATATAGTCATATACAATTCTTTAAGGACGTTTACCGGTTATAATCGTAGCCAAAAGTTTCACGCGCGTTCGGCTCTTTCCGTACAGCGCGACCACAGTATAAGTAAGAACATTAAGTTCACTCTGTGTCGGAGTCTTTGTTCTTCGTGGCAAACGTTCGTCATGATGTTGATTGTGCGAGCGTGTTTTATTTCAACCGCTTACTAGAAACCGCTTGATAATTGTATAAGTGAAAAAAAATATAAAAAATATGTATTAATTAAAATATTCGAAGCAAAAATGTCACAACACATGCACATAAGTAAAAAATACATGCGTGTTTTATTTGAATAACAGAAACCGCTTGTGATAATTATATAAGAAATGAAAAAAAAAATATAAGAAATATTATATTAATTAAATATTCGAAGCAAAAATGTCGACACATTTTATTCATGTATATTTTATTTATTTTATTTATGTATTAATATATTTATGTATTAATTTTTTTATGTATTTATTTATTTATTATTTTATTACATAATATTCAAATATTAGCATATTATTATTATAAGACATAAATGCATTAATATATTAATGTATTAATTTTTTCAAATGTATTTATTTATTATGTATCTTATTACATAATATACAAATAGCATATTTATTTATGTATTAATGTGTTAATGTATTTATGTATTTATGTGTATTTAACGTATTTATGTATTCATGTATTTGTCATAATGAATACGTACCTTTCTGAATCTTTCGGAAATCGGAATAAAGTTTCCTCCCACAATCTTTAAATACACATCGATAACCACTTTTATTACTCATTATGATTTTATTTAAAAAAATTTTTTTAAATAAATACAAATACAATACAACTGACGCGCCGATGTATCTAACCAAATGAACTGTCAGATGACACCCATATACAGCATGGAATATGCAAGAAATGTGCTATAAACAATTTATAAATATTTTAATATTCTACGGGTAATTCAGAATATTCTGTAGAAGTTCTATAAATATTCCATGAAATTTTGTCCATTCGGAATATGCATAGAATATTCTACAAATGTCTAATAAATATAGTACATTTAAAAAATGCATAGAATGTTCTATAAATATTTTGACAAATATAGAATATTTGGAATATTTACGGAACATTTTGTTAATATTCTTAAACATTTATAGCATGTGCTATAAATATTCTGAAAAACTTTTCTAGAATTGTTATGAATAGTTCAATAATAATCTGTGAACATTGCAATGAACATGAAATATTCAGAATATTAATAGAATATTTTTTACATATTAGTAGAATATTTTTAAAATAATCTATAAACATTTCAGGAAAAATATTGAAAACATTCTAATTATTCTAGGAATATTTAAAGAATATTTTGGAACATTATATAAATATTCTGGAAAGCATTAATAAAAACTTTTTAGAAATCCGAGACCCTTGCGAGCTAACGAAGGGGAAGCGTAACGAGACCGCGAGAGAGTCCCCAGGTAGGAAACGCCGATACTCGAGAAACGAGCCAAGACTGGCACGAGTGTCGGCTTGCCGACGTTTAATGCCCAAGCCTGGCCCAACTATTACCCGAATTTGGGTAGCCGAGGCTTGGCAAACAAATGCCGCCCAATATTGGGCCAAAGCTTAATAACCAATCCTTATTCTTTATCATTATTATTAGATTTACAATTTTCTTTTTAAAAAAATAATTAAAAATATATAATTTTATAAAAAAATTGCATAATGAGCCGGCACTGGTTTCTGACATTCACCCGACATTGAGAAATATTATATCATATATCTAATTCAAATTTTATTACTCTTTTTAAACTGAATTTGTTTCTTAAGATGATTTTTGAAAAATTATATATTTGCGCTGGTTATGACATATGTAGACTATATATAACGCTTATATCAAATTAAGAAGTAGTCTATCACGTAAGGCAGTTGGCTCACGATGACGAGGTCCCTAGTTCGAATCCCACCAAGGTAAGTGTGTTTTTCAAATACGAGAAAATATTTATAATCATAGACTGCATCTAAAGAAACAAATTTAGTTAAAAAATAGTAATAAAATTTCGAAATAAATAATTTTTTTTATGTCGGGTGAATAGTAAATGTATACAGAATATGCGATATCCCATTTTTAATCCTAAAATAATCTATAAATGTTCTATAAATATATTTTGCATATATAAAAAAAATTATGGATTATGCGGAAAAATTTATAAAACATTTGTAGATTATTCAAGAATATTTACAGTCTAAGGACATTCAAAGCGGGACATTACACGTTCTTTGCACATTTATAGATCATTCATAGAAAATTCATGAATATTCTAAAGAATATTTATAGAACACTAGCATGCCCCGCCGGGCTTCGCCCCGGAAAACATGTGTATTAAGACACGCAAATAGTCTCTCTCTCTCTCTCTCTCTCTCTCTCTCTCTCTCTCTCTCTCTCTCTCTCTCTCTCTCTCCCTCGATCTCCTCTCTCTCTCTCTCTCTCTCTCTCTCTCTCTCTACTTCCCCCTCTCTCTCTTTCTCTCTCCCACTCCTCCCCTCTCTCTCTCTCCCTCTCCCTCTCCCTCTCCCTCTTTCTCTCTCTCTCCCATTTCCCTCTCTCTCTCTCTGTCTCTCTCTCTCTCTCTCTCTCTCTCTCTCTCCCGCTCTGGAAAATTTCGTAACCAATTTCCAAAAAAATACCGATTCCCAAAAAGATCGGTAAAAAAAAACTATACAGTTTATAGCACTCCCCGGGAAATTCTACCCCTACTTCATATATAATTTTTTGCGATTCGGTCAATTAATTCCCGAAAAATTTGAAAAATTTTTGATGCCGGCTTCCAAAAAAATCGGTAACGAAAAATTATACACTTTATAACATTCCCCGGAAAATTCTACCCCCGTTTCATATACAATTCTTTGAGATTCGGTCAATTATTTTCCGGAAATTAAAAAAAATTAGAAAAACCGGTTTCCAAAAAATCGGTAACAAAAAACTATACACATTATGACACTCCCCGGGAAATTCTACTCCTGTTTCATATATATTTCTTTGAAATTCGGTCAATTATTTCCCGAAAAAATGAAAAAATGTCGAATACCGGTTCCCAAAAAGATCGATAACAAAAAATTATACACTCTATAACACTCCCCGGAAAATTCTACCCTTATTTTATATACTTTTGGTAAAAATTCGATCGAATAGTTCAAGAGTGTATAAAGGACATACATACATACATACATACATACATACATACATACTGTGACGTTGCGGCTCGCCGCATCGTCGCGGCGCCCCGCCGCCGTCACAAGACGCGGAATTTCGCGCCCAGGGACGGACCAGGGAGGCAACGGCGAGATCTCCAGGGGTCGTATTTAATCGCGTTTCCGCATTCTGATTACTTTCTTTTGTTTTTTATGCAATGTAATACGCGCGGCACCTCACCCACACCACGGCAAACCTTCGAGGGAGTATTTGGCGAAGGAAATCAAGGACGATCGATAACCAAGGAGGGGTGGCAAACGCGGAAGCAGCAGAGATCGCGGGCTGGCGAGAGCAACGCGGCAGGCGGGCGGCACATGCGGCAGCGACGGACGAGGCCGCCGATAGCGGGGCCCCGAGCGCTGGGTAGACACCCGGCTTCAGCAAATGATCTCCACAAAACATCGACCTACGGGGTGACTGATCACCGCCCCAGGGTCAAACCGGCGGCACACCGGCGAGGACCGAGTTCCGTCCGCCGCTAAGGACCAAAATTTGAGGAGTCGCACGCCGCCGAGGGACCGTTGCCCGCCCCCAAAGGATCTCGTATCGACAGCACTGCGCCGGGACACCGCGGGCTTGCAAGCTCGCGCCCGATTGGCTCACGCGCCCTCAGGAAGGGGTACCGTATCGATTCCGCAATCGAGCGGGTCTAGCGTTTTCACTCTCTGGTCGTCCGTCGGCGAGATACTAAGTTTTCTAAGATAAGCGATAGCCACCCCGAGTCGGGTATTTCGATAATTGTCTGGCGGATCGAGGATCGTGGAGGAAGGTGACGGCGAGGAGCCCAGGAGGAGGCATATCACCGGTGAGGTTGCCCGTAAATCGCGTTATGTAAAGCCACGACACCGCCCTCCGGTGCACGCTCTCGCTCGGGATAACGCATGTTAAGATCGAGTGTAATTTCGCGATCGATAACGAGAGCGAAGGGCCTCGGGATGGTATCGTGGCCGCGGAACCGTGGTACGAGCGTTATGGCGAATCCCTGGAGATCGCGATAGGCGTTAATGAGTTCGATATCGCGAGTATATTGCGTTGTCCTCGCGACCTTGGGGTACGGCCGCATACGGGCCGGTATTTCGTCAATTGCGTTACCGTTTCTTCGCGCCGGGAAATTCTTGTGTTCGAGCGTCGGTGTTAGTGTATCGATTTGTGTTCGGATCTCGTTATTACGGGTGATAATTGTGCTCTCGCGTTGAGAAACTTGCGTCCGGTATTAATTGCGTTACGTCCTATGGCGTCCCTGCTCGTGATAATCTCGAATTTTGCGTTGGAATGTCGATGGCAATGTTAATCGCGGTCGAAGGTCGTTCCCGCCGATTGATTAATTATGAGACTTGTATTCGCGTTAAGAAATTACCGGCGTTCACACGTTTCGTGCGTTTAGATGTTACTTGCGTAGTTCTTCCTGGCGTTCCGTGGTTATTAGACGCGTACTTCGAGTCAAAGGTGGTGTGGCCTTCTCCACACCTGGCGCCCAACATTATTAGCGATATCGCGACTTGCTTGGTTAAATGACTCGGCGCCTCCCCGTTGCGCCCGAGCCGAATATCTCGAGTTAAGTTAAGATATTGCGACAGAGTTTTCGTACGGTTTTCGACTCGAATTATTCATTGTGTGAGAATAGAGCCTTCAGCGTGTTTATTAGAGACTCAATTTCTTGATTTGTTTATGGAATTTATTTTCTCGACAACCAGTACTCAATAAATGTTATTTTCTTTGTTATCTGACTGAGTATGAAATTACCGTGTCACCCCGCCGAAAATCGCGCTGCCCTTCATTAACCCCGCCCGTGATTAGGTCAAGCTAGCCGATTCCACGCACCTCCACACTTCGTTTTGCGTCTCGTTTAGGTTTTCGCGATTTCGTGGACGCGAATGTACGCGTCTGGCGCCCAACATTTGGAACATTTCGTGGAGTATCGGAGGTGCGAGGAAATCACTGGAGAGGCCAACCATCCCGCTCTCCTAAGTCCTTTTGATCCGGCACACGTCCCGGAGCGGTCCGGGAGTGTAAAAAGTCGTGACAATACATACATACATACATACATACATACATACATACATACATACATACATACATACATACATACATACATACATACATACATACATACATACATACATACATACATACATACATACATACATACATACATACATACATACATACATACATACATACATACACCTACATACATACATACATACATACATACATACATACATACATACATACATACATACATACATACATACATACATACATACATACATACATACATACATACATACATACATACATACATACATACATACATACATACATACATACATACATACATACATACATACATACATACATACATACATACATACATACATACAACATACATACATACATACATACATACACTACATACATACATACATACATACATACATACATACATACATACATACATACATACATACATACATACATACATACATACATACATACATACATACATACATACATACATACATACATACATACATACATACATACATACATACATACATACATACATACATACATACATACATACATACATACATACATACATACATACATACATACATACCATACATACATACATACATACATACATACATACATACATACATACATACATACATACATACATACATACATACATACATACATACATACATACATACATACATACATACATACATACATACATACATACATACATACATACATACATACATACATACATACATACATACATACATACATACATACACATACATACATACATACATACATACATACATACATACATACATACATACATACATACATACATACATACATACATACATACATACATACATACATACATACATACATACATACATACATACAACATACATACATACATACATACATACATACATACTACATACATACATACATACATACATACATACATACATACATACATACATACATACATACATACATACATACATACATACATACATACATACATACATACATACATACATACATACATACATACATACATACATACATACATACATACATACATACATACATACATACATACATACATACATACATTCATTCATTCATTCATTTATATATATATATAGATTTATGGAATATTTCATGCTGTATGGGCAGCCGCCATGTTATTGATTGCGCGAATCGCCACATTCATTTACCAACTTCTTAGGGGAGTGTACCTACTGTTCTTACTTATACTATGGCGCGACCTTCTCCCCACTCTACAATTTTTAGCGTAGACTGTACAATGTTGCCACTTCTCCATGGCGACACGGCGACACGCTTCTAAATACCGTCAAAATAATACCATCAGTGAAGAACTTATCGGATTACAATTACACATAAAGTGTATAATACCGTTACGTATCTCCATTTTGTAATATGTCATTCCTAATATCATCATGCATTTTATATTAGTTTTTTAGCAAAATACATAACCAATTTCTGCCGCAATAAATTAAAATATCCCTCTAAAACACGCTTTGCCTATATCTTACGTGTTAAAATTGGTAACTTTGACATTGAATGTCTCGACTTTGATACCGGCATGGTTCTTAAGGTAGTTCTCCGCTCCTTGTACTAGAGAAAATCGATTTTCTATAGATTTTCTTTAAACTGTAAATATACGTTAATTTAGGTGTGCTTTATGCGTGGTATAACTTCAGTACCTCTTGCGGTATAAAAATCGAGATACTGCAATAAGCCTCCAAAGTTTCAATTTTTACCAAAATTTAGTAAAAATTGAAACTTTGAGGCTCAGTATCTTGATTTTTTTATGCCGCAAGAGGTACTGAAGTTTATACCACGCATAAAGCACACCTAAATTAACGTATATTCACAGTTTCAAGAAAATCTATAGAAAATCGATTTTCTCTAGTACAAGGACCGGAGAACTACCTTAAAGCCTTGTGTACACGATACTAGAAATCGGACCGAGTCCTCGGTCCGAGAAAAAGTTACTAGAGCTTGAATCGTATACACAGGCAACTCGGATGAATTTCTCGAATAGAAATCTCATATAGAAAAAATGCATTTTTTCGTACAAGTTATCGATTCAATATTCCATGTTGCCAACGTTATTACTTTATAAATAGCTAGTCAATGATGGTCAATGTAACGTTGGACAACGTAAATGTATATAACTTTCATAAATCTTTGATAAATAGAGAAAAGAGAATTATATATATATAAGAGAATTATATATATATATATATATTCATCGAGTTTAAAAACTTAGTTGAGAACCAGACTGGCAAGAGAATCAAGGTTCTAAGAAGCGACAACGGAATATGTCAACAAGGATTTCGAAAGGTACATGAAAGAGTCCGGCATAAAACAAAGAGTCCGGCGTAATCAATTCACGATTACGTATACCCCGCAGCAGAACAGCGTAGTTGAACGGGAAAATCGGACTATCATTGAGAGGGCAAAAAGTATGTTATTTAGAGCTACCAAAGATTTATTGGGCCGAAGCGGTAGCAACTGCAGTCCATCTAGGAAACAGGTCGCCGAATTCTAGCATCGACGGAAAAATGCCAGAGAAATTGTGGTCTGGATCAATTCCGAGCTTAGCTCATCTAAGAGTTTTCGGCTGTACAACTTACGCACACGTATCGAAAGAGTTGCGACAAAAACTAGACCCAAAAGGAGAACTTTTGTTCGTAGGGTATTGCAAAGACTCTAAGGGGTATCACCTTATGGATCCAAAAACGAAGAAAATTACGAGAAGCTGTGATGTAATCTTCTTGGAGAACTTCAAGGACGAGCACAGAGACAACTTAGGTATTCTAAAATTAGACGAAGATAATAGCTCGCAAATCAAGAGTCCGGAAAACAAGATCGAACAGAAGCCCGAAGAAACGCGATGCAAAGCCAATCGAGAAACGGACCTTGAAACGTCATCCGAATATTCCGACGCCGAGGACGCTACTAGGAGTCGAACCAGTATTGGAGGTTACACCACTACACAGATCTGCGCAAACGCACAAACCAATAAATATGGACGACTATGTTACGTACCTCACGCTAAGCAGCAATACAACAGATCCGGAGAGCGTCGAAGAAGCTCTAAATTCTCCAGACAACGTTAAATAGATAAAGGCCATGGAAGAGGAATACGACTCTCTTGTCAAGCATGGCACTTGGGAGCTGTTTGATTTACCAAAAGATAAAAGAGCCTTAGATACGAAGTGGGTATTTAAGGTGAAGCGAGATTCAACCGGACAAACACAGCGTTATAGGGTAAGCCTGTTTGTCAGAGGCTCGGGACAAATTGAGGGCATTGACTACAATGAAATGAAACGTACACTCCAGTGGTACGATACGCGTCGATCCGGTTCCTGTATGCACTAGCGGCTAAACATGATCTCCACATGGACCAAATGGATGTAACGGCTGCGTACCTACACGGAAATATTGAAGAAAAAATATACGTGAAGCCACTAAAGGAGCTTATAAAACCCGGAGACGAAGGAAAAGTGTGGCGACTCCGAAAATCCATGTACAGGCTAAAGCAGAGCAGACGAACTTGGAACGAGAAGTTCTATGAGACATTAACCAAGCTGAAGTTCATCAGAACAAGGGCCGATCCTTGTGTGTACTTCAAAAGAACCAATAAAGATATTTTAATCGTAGGCGTGGATGACTTGTTGATTTTGGCCAGCGACGAGAAGGAAAGATTAACATCTAAAAAACAAGCTGGCACAAGTATTCAACATGAAGGATCTCGGAGAGGCGAAACATCTACTTGGTATGGTCATCTCTAGAGATCGCAAAGCAGGAAAAGTCTGGTTAGATCAGAGCACATACGTTCAAAAAATTCTCCAGAAATTTAACATGCACACTACTGTAAGCCAGTTTTAACGTTGTACGATCCAAGCAACAAGTTGAGTAATGGAGCCCAAAACTACAGAAGAAATCAGCGACATGCGAAGAATCCCATACCGCGAAGCAGTTGGCAGTCTTCTGTACGCTAGCCAAGGTACGAGGTCAGATATCTCCTTCGCAGTCAACACGGTCAGCCGCTACATGCAGAATCCTGGAAAGGGACATTGGTTGGCGGTGAAGCGTATTTTCAGATACCTCAGGGGCACGTTGGATGCGAGGCTAGAGTTCAGTCAACCCCAGACAGCAGGATGTGTTGGCTATTGCGACGCCGACTGGGACAACGATAGCGACACCCGTCGCTCCATCACGGGCAGTATTTTTCTGTTTCAGGGAGGACCGATTGTGTGGCAAAGCAAAAGGCAGACCGTGGCACTATCTACTACAGAGGCCGAATACATGGCGCTCTCAGCCACGTGTCAGGAGGCGCTTCTGCTACGTACTTTGGCCAAAGATTTGGAACCGTCCATGGTTTCGTCACCAACAATTATCCTGAACGACAACAAGAGGGCTATCGACTTGTCCAACAACGGCGGATACAGACCCCGAACGAAACACATTGATATCCGTCACCATTTCATCGGAGAGAAGGTGGACTGTGACGAGGTTAAGATTGAGCACATCCCGACGGAAAGGATGACGGCTGATGCATTAACAAAGGCACTCTTTGCGCCCAAGTTTAAAAATTGTATCAAAAATATGGGCCTAATGTTTTTATAGACTTTCACTATTCGCTCATGTGGGGGTGTTAGAGTACTCTGATCGAAAATTAAAAGAAGCCTATCTTAGTTATTTTTTGTTTCACTTTTACCGCGCTTTAGTTGGCGCTCAAGTCACGCCATATTGTACGTTAAGATATAGAGAGAGAATAAAGGAAGTCATACGAATAAGCACAGAAATCAGAGCGTACCCAGATAGCCAAATGCTGTGAGTTTGCTGTCATGTTGCCAACAATCGTTGATGCAACTAATTTTGACAAACTAGGGACAAGGTGAGACAGCATTATGTCTGTCGGGTTGAACTCACATGAATTCTAATTCAATTCACGGCAAATTGAGAGCAACATGTTCACACGGATTTGTTATCCGCAAAGTGTTGTTTTATATATGATAGAAACTTGACGACAACTCGTTGTCATCCACGATTAACAGCATGTTCAATGCAATTTGAAGGCAACTTCCCAGGCAGCAACGTCACGTGATTTTCACGTCAGTTTATAGTCAATTGTTACGTGAATTATCCTTTTATAATTATGTAATAATGACTTAAAAATGACAGGAATAAGTCATAGACCAATGACGACATTTCAAGACGTTAAAAACGTGACCTGTATTACCTTTTTGGCCTTTTAATGACGTTTTAATAAGAGGATTGTAAAAATCAAATTTATATACGAAATTATAATTAATTAAGAAACAGATTTGTTATAAAATACATACATTTTATGTTTTGTGTTTAATTAATTATTATCAGTCTTCAAAAATAAAGGTACCATTAACTAATATAAGGTTAAATTAATCTAAAAGTGTGCCACACTTTATTATAAAAGTGGATTCCACGATACAACTGATACAAGTTGTGCAGTTCCCTCATTTATATATCGTTCATATATACTATCGTTCGTCATATTTTAAACACGAGAAACAGATCCTAACGGATGTCATCTATCGGATCCGACATTTGCACATTCTTTAAAAACGTATGACAATTTCATGTTGTCAATACTATATGTTAGCGACGACTTACAATTAAAAAACTTCATAGCTTGAAGACATATACGCAATAACGGATGGAAATCATTATATGTGTGTTGTTGTCATCATGTTTGCATCGTGATGTTCAAGATGGAACGACGAATCATACATTGCTGACGTGTTGCAGACATAACGTACCAGTATTGCGGACAGTTTGCTCTCGAAATTGCGTCAACTGATTGCATGTATAAGCAGTGTCATGTACCTATATTTGTAACGTGTTCTATTTCGATGTCAGCAAATTTACAGCAAATATATAACAACATATGCAACACGGTAAGCGTTTCGTGTATCCCAAACCTCGTAGATTTTAACAAACACTATTACGAGCATATAGTTTAAAGTTTAAGCAAATACATAGAAAATCGATTAACCGGTGAACGTCCTTAAGATTTGGTTGATTAGATCCAGCTTTATACGCGATCAAAGGTCCATATGCAAAGTTCATATGTGGACCATGTAGGTAGTCTGAACTCCCAAAGTCAACATCTATTTGACATTGTGTCGATTGTAAAACCCCACTTGTGCTATTAAGCTGACCCTTTTTCAATTCATAAAAAGGTTAAATTCAAAATTAAAAAAAGTGTGCAAATTAAAAACTTGCACATTGTTTCCTTATCATTACAGATTGCTATCATTGCTCCTATTTTATTTTACTCATAAAGCTTTTTCTATGAGAAAGCCAAACTATTTTCTCTCTCTTTCTATTCTTTGTGATATTGGTATTTAAAATCTTTGTCTAAAATAAGAAATAATTGAAGTAATATATTAGAATGATTCATTCAATATTTAGTTTGTCAAATAAGTTGTAGTTACTTCAAGTTCCATTCGAAGAGCTTCGTCGAATCCCATTGCTGCAAATTTGGACGTACAATAATCTACCAATTTCGGAATTCCGCATTGACCGGCCAAACTGGCCACGCTCACGATGTGCCCTTTATTGTTTTCCAACATCGTTGGAAGAAAAGCCTTTACGGTCTAAAAGAGAATTAAGACAAAGGACTTATTAGTTTCATTATACACTCATTCATATTAATACTTCCAATATATAATTTTACAACATGCAAAAATTGCGCTCGAAAATTGTTAACACATACTTTATGAAATTAAAAAATAGTTTTGTGTAGGTACAAGAAAGTGTATATATTGTACATATGTACAGGGAGACACAAAAGTTCTCGGTTTTTTTTCGAAAACACTATGGGTGGTATTCATAGTCGGATCTTATTTCAAGACCGTTTTAAAGTAATGTCTTAAGTGGCTAATACGGTCATTTGATTGGCTGGTTAAGACTGCTTTTGACTAGACTTAAGACGATCTTAGATATAAGATCCGACTATGAATACCGTCCTATAAGCAGTTATATACAAATCGGGGTAATTATCCAGAATAGGGCTTTTCTCGAATTTTGATATTTTTTGCGGCTCTCTAGATAAAAATCTTTGTTGTGACTCCGATAGTGATAATCAATCAGGGAAGTCCAAAGAAAATATGTGACCTACCTATTTTTTAGCTATTTTTTTTAAGTATCCTTGACTTTCCACGCAAACGTTCAATTTTCTTTTATTTGAAAGTACACATGCACACATGTAGGCGGAGGTGGGTGGAAGTCCACCCTATCTACTCCTGCTTGCGGTGGAGGGGCGGTAGCTCTTCTCCTGCCTACATGTTTACTGTCTATACACACATATCAGCAAATTACTTTCCTTAGTATTGACACAAATTATTATACTTTTCAGTTAAATTTGTTAATAACTTTTTAATAAATAACGAGCGATGGCTAAAACCATACTTACGCTTTCCAAAACATAAAATTGTGTATTTACTTTTCAATATACCAACTATTCTCTGCTTTAATGTGATGTGAATATCTATATGTTCGGCACATATAGGTTTTTAGCTTGTTTGCGCTGAAAAAAATAAGTAGGTTATTACATATATATTCTTTGGATTCCCCCGATTGATTATCACTAGACATCGTATTTTTTTATGCAAAAATTTATTATTATGCAACACGTGCATGGAAAGTGCCCCATTACGCACGCTACGCGTGCGTGATAGACCACTTTCCAGGCACTTGCAACATAAAATAGGGAGTGTAAGTCGTGTGTAAAAATGAAAATTCCCGGGTGCGGAGTTTACGCACGAGCCTTCGGCGTAAACTCCGCACCCGGGAATTTTCATCTTACCTCACTTGTTACACAAATAACTATTGGAAAATTAATAATTACAATTTAGGTTATTTATAATATCGAACATATTTATACTACAACATATACCAATATGCATTTTCTATGCAAAATATATGTAAAATATAATATGCATTATACATACATATATGCAAGGTATATGACAAAATATGTTCTTGTAAAAAATTTTTTTTTATATTAATAATGTATATTATGGAAATGTTATTCATCTATGAAACTGTGTGAATACATTTTTCAAGTATATCTTTATTATTATATTTATATTGACATATAATTAATACAATTATACAGGTGTCCCAGAATTTACGGACACGGAATGCAGAACGTGATTCTCTGTGCCAAAAAAAGAACAACTTTTTCTTTGGCAAAATTGCGTCTGTGAACACTACTTTTTAAATAAGAGCAATTTAAAGCTAACGAATGAGCGCTCTAGGTTACGCATGACTCAGGGGCGGCTAAGCGTATATATATATAAATATCTCAGGTAGCACATATTAGTTTCACATACGTTTTTTGAACGTATACATAGTTTCATAACCGTAACGAACCATTAAGAAACGTTTGAACAAAAATGTTTTTGAAACCATGATTTAAGAAACGTATTTTTTTCGTTTCTACAGTTAACAAAAATACCTATTTGTTAAATTTTTTCTTTCAAAATTATAATTTGCTTTATCTATATATATATATATATATATATATATATATATATATATATATATATATATATATAATAGCTTTAACAGTCTTTTTTGAAACATTTAAATTTATATTGCACTAATTATTGCACAAAATAAATCATTTTAGCCATGCACTTATATACACTTTATTTACTTACATTAATTTTGTCCTACCGGTCTTAATCTATTTGTCATCGGACAAATCTGAGCTTAGAAAACTTCCAACAGTTGCAAAATAAACGTTCTGCTAAACGTGACCATTGAAAGAACATTTATACATGTGTTCCGTTTTGAAGAACTTCCTAAATTGGTGCACATCAGTAATGCAATTAAGTTAGAGTAAGACAAGTATATTTTGTTTCACTTTAACTTGTTGCACGAATGTGCACCAGTTCAGGAATTTCTTCAAAAAAGAATAGACGTCATAGATAGTATATGCATAAATTAAGCTTCTAGAACATTTTCACCCATGTCTCAAAGACGTCATAAACACATTCAAAAGACGTGAAAAGCAGGAATTTTAAATGTCTTTATCTAAAATGCCTTTATCATTAACAAAACGTTTCTATAATAGTTTTTTAAACGTTATTTTATCGGAAAAGAAACGTTCCATCGAACGTTTTTCGAATGGACATTTTTACTCATGAGAAACGTTTCTAGAAATTGGTTATAAAACGTTTCGGAAAAACGCTTATAAAACATTTCTGAAACGTGTATGTGCTACTTAGGTATATATGTAAAGTTCCATGTGCACCTAGTAAAATGAATCCTTTGATCGAGTGTTAGAGCTGAACAAAGTTCACTATTATAACTTTATAATTATATATATATCACTGGTTTTGCCCCATTTCTCGTCTGAAATATCTTCCCGCGGTGACGGCGGTAACGGATTGTACCAAAGACATTGAAATATGTCTGGAATATATTTGGTACAGTTCATTAACGACTAACAAGAAAACGTTTTGAACAGTAAGTCCCTCACTGATTTTGATGGGCTTTGGATATGTTGTAGAGTGGCGAAAAATAACAGGAGTTTGTTTTAAATAATTTAAATCAATGAAGTCCTTCAAAATGACCCTGCGACGTGACTAAGATGAAATTACCATTTAGCAGTGCGCGACCATCGTGAACAATTTTCCGAATCGGCTTCGAAAATTTATTAAAAACAAAGGAAACAATTTTAAGCATTTATTGTAATTTTCTTTGTTTAATTTTGTTGTTAATGTTCTAATAAAGTTTTATGTTTTGTTTAAAGTGTAGATTTTTTATTTATATATCAATTTGTAGTTGCTTAATGTTTTCAAAAAAATTCCGGGAACTTTTGTATCACTCTGTATATGTATATATACATAGATATATTTATAATTTTTTAATCCATTATCTTGTAAATTTAAATTTCGATATAAATAAGAATAACCTCTCAAACATTTAAATAAATAAAAAAATTATAAATATTTATTTCATTGCTCATGCTAAAAAAGAAAGCTTAAGAGAAAACAAAATCTTAAAGGGACAATAACTTCTCGACGTCGACCAAATAAATAAACTTTATTTATTTTCCTAAATTGTTGAACAAATCTTTCAAGTAGCATGTCGTATTTATTTAAATGAAATAAGGAATAACATTAGTGAAGTGAGGAATAACATATTATATAATATATTTATGCATAGCTCAAAATATTTCTATTACAGTTCAAGATGTGATTTACGTACAACAGGAGCAATAAAATTCATTGTTAATATTTTGCACATAAAAGATTAAATATAACGCTAATATCATAGAAAGTAAATCGTGCGAGATTTTGTGTCTTTTTTATTTCTTGTAACAAAGAGACCTTGACCGAATTATTCAAACTACCCAGATAGCAAAGCGTGTCTGAGCAAAATCGCGCAAACCTGTAATTGCTTATGATGCTGGCAACTTGCCGTACATTTGCTTCAATTGATTTCGAGTAATATGTACTTGCCGTACATTTGCTTCAATTGATTTCGAGTAATTTAATATTTGAAGCAACACGCAGGCAACATTGGATATATGTATTGCCAGCAATTTGTCGACCATAGAGTAGCATCAAATTTACTTCGCGTTGCTAGCAATATGACAGCATTGTGTAATCCTATATATAAATTAGCAACATGACAGCAACAACTCTAATTTTGAATCAGACGATTTTAGACCGCAGCATAAGTTGCCAACAAGTCGCTGGCAACAAGTTGCTATACAAAATTGTTATATCGTGAAAGTATCAACTTGCCGACAAATGCGGACTCAGTTGCTACAATTCTGATAGCAGCACATATTATGTTGTCGGCAACATGCCAGCAACAATGCAGACACGTTGCTATCTGGGTACGATAAAAAACAATTATTGTGTCCATTATTTCAATTGTAAATTCAACGTCATCTTTTATGCATGCGTTAATTTCACGTGAGTTATCATTCTTTACGCCGCGCCGGTAACGATGATCATCAATTATCTCACGTCATTTTTATCGAAAACAACTTACTATCATCATCGTTATCCTAATTGCGTATGCTTGACAAAGGTGTCAAGAACATCGCTTCAAGCGATTACGATTTCTATTCTAACCTTCAT
This sequence comes from Temnothorax longispinosus, assembly GCF_030848805.1. Classification (NCBI taxonomy): domain Eukaryota; kingdom Metazoa; phylum Arthropoda; class Insecta; order Hymenoptera; family Formicidae; genus Temnothorax; species Temnothorax longispinosus. The sequence goes on from NC_092358.1 coordinate 12,906,877, forward strand.
TTAACCTTTTGTTATCTTATCAAAAAGATGGATCTGTTTTCTATTGCTGAACTGACTGCATTAGTTCAGAGTTTATTTTTTTCCTTAATGTATGAACTAAAAAAGAACTCTGAATTTTAGTGCAGCCAGTTCAGCAATAGGAAACAGACCCATATTGTTGCATATACATATATGTAATCGATATACATATACATAGACATTCTTGCTGACAGCTGACTACAAATATCATACCTCATCTTGATAAATAGTCTTTATTCTCATGCCACTTTTTAATATATTATTATTGTTTTATAATACTATTTAGTATATTATTATTGTGTAAACAAAATTTAAGCTACAGAATATCATACAAAAATACAAATTTTTTTATAATTTTATTTTACAATACTATTATGTGAAAGGATATACATATATACATCATTATTGATTAAATTATTAGGTTCCCTCGTAATAATTATGCTTATAATTGAATCTAATACCAAGAAAGACTTCTTGATTAAAAACAAGAACGGAAAACTTGAATCGCCATGCAGTGAATAATTAACAATTAGCAAAATTAGTAAAATTTTACTACCGCACGGCTATGACATGTCCTTTGACATAAACGAATAACGAAAATGCCGTTAAATTGTATCTTACTTCTGTGAATTTAACGCACAAATATGTAAGTTTTTGATTTATGTAATTATTTTTGGACTTGTATTTATTGTCGCGTGCCATAATTTTTTATGTTCAGTTTTTAGATTCGGCGTAGTTTGGGCATTGTCTAACTAATAATATTTGTAAGTTTCTGCACGCTTGAAAAGGACCGAAATCTGCCGTCGAAACGTAGCGTATTGTGAACAATAAAATTTGCCAGTTGGGTCGAACACAATCCTTTTGCTAATTCTTGATTAAAGTTTGTTAAAAGTTGTTTACTAGAGTTTCATTATTATATGAACCAATTAAGTTTTATTATTATATATAAACGCGTTTATACGTTTATTTTTTATTTCTTTCAAAAAATAATTATTTTAATAGGATGCCTAATAATTTTGGCCAAGGCTTTATAATACAGGGTCCCAAAATTCGTGCATGTGGAATACAAGACGTGATCCTCTATTTAAAAAAAATAACAACTTTTTTTAAGCAAAATTGAGTGCAACAGTTTTTGTAAGATAGTACTAGTTAGTTTATGAATAAGCGTTCTTGTCTACATTCAGGGCCGACGCGCGCATCTCAGTCGCTCGTACCTAGCTACCTAGTCTTTGATCTTTTTCAGTATTGTTTTGTTTAAAATATGATAAAAGTTAACAAAACAAATATTGCTTTTATTCCATACGTAACAAATGAATAAAAGAATTGTCTGATTCCATAGTACCATTTGAAAATAAAAATGTAAATAACAATAGAGGGGAAGTTGGGATAATGTGAATCACTTTGAACCTTTTTTAAGACTTGAAAAATATTAAAGATAGCTAAACTTTGTTTTTGTAGAGTTGTAATGTCAAATGTTTGTTACAACGTGTTTCTAACAAATTTCGTTTATTTTTAGTGAGTTTAATGTTATAGTAAAATTTTTGAAGGTAGATTTTTGTAAGGTAACTTGAACCATGTTGGACAAGGTAAACCACTTTATTAATCTTGTAAAAAAAAATAATTTTTTTCGTATTTTAAGGCATATTAATAATGAAATAGTCTATAATAATTATTGTATTATATTTTAATTTATTACAAACTCTAATTTTTGTGCTCTTTGTAACAATGTCATACAAATATATTTAAAACTCTTACTTACAATAATATAATATATACTTATAGTGTATACTTATCATAATATTAATTATTACCCCTAAAAGAAAAAAAAGCAATAGAATATAAAATGCAATACTTATTATAAAAAGTAATATACAAATTCTCTCAAAATTATCCAACATCGCTATTTTTATTTCTTATCGTACATATGTCATAGAAATGCTGGTCAAAGGCAGTCTTAAGACTCCGTCCAGCCAATCAAATGACCGTCTTTGCAACTTAAGACATTACTTAAAACGGTCTTGAAATAAGATCTGACTATGAATACCGGCCTAAGAAGTTGTGAAGATTGACAGGTTTAATTTTTAACTTTATGATACGTTGTGCCATGTTGCCGGTTTATACGTTAGATTAGGGAGCCAACAGCTAGTAATTCCACTGCTGTCCGCTAGGTTGTAACACTTTATAATATTCTAGATATCGTGATGGTTCACATTGTCCACGTGATTCGCGTTATCCCAAGTTTCTTTATACTTTGTGTGTTGAGCGTTCTATTATTCTGAATATTGCACAATTACGTATGATAGTTAAATATAGTATCACTAAACTTAAGAAATAGTTTACTAGAACGGTCAACGCATATATAAAGCATATATAATTATTATTTACTTTCTTCTTTATTTTTAGACGGTACTATGGAATCAGACAATTTTTATTTATTTATTACGCAAGGAATAAAAGCAAAACTTATTTTGTTAACTTTTATCATATTTTAATTAACCAATACAATACAGAAAGAGGTTAAGGACAATAATAGGTACGAGTGACTGAAAAGTGCGCGCCGGCCCTGAGCGCCACGAGAGCGCTTAATTCGTTAACCTGCTTTAACCTGCTCTCTTACAAAAACTATTTGTCACATGCAATTTTGCTAAAGGGAAAAGTTATTTCTTTTAGCATAAAGAATTACGTCTTGTACTCAATATTCGCGAATTTTGGGACACCCTGTATGTATTGTACATTATTTTTCAACACTTTTTCTTAATATAATATTTTTTCCATCTTTATAATTTTTGCAATAATATTATTACAATATATAGGGTGTCCTGAAATTAAATGTTAAAGCAATGTTCGGAAGCGTGTAGAAAAGTAGGGAATCGATAAACTAAAAAAAAAGTCCTTCAGAGACTTGTACGTTTTTGCTTCGTTTGGGGGAAAATCGCAAAAAAAAAAAAAAAAAAAAGTTTTCATTTTTTCACTTATTTATTTATACTTATTTATTCATGTTTTCACTTTTTTAATGAAAGTATTGTTCAAAATGTTTGCCTCTTGCAGCATTACAAGCATTGCATTTAGCACTGATAGCAGTGATAGCTCGTGTTGCAGCTAGACACTGCAGTTCAGTTGATATTGTATTTAGTGAACTGTAGCCATGATTCGGTCTTTTAGCTGCTCTCTTGAGTTGATTGGCAACAAATAAACTTCTCAGGCAGAGCTACTCGAGCCTGACTGGACATAAATTATCCACAACGATGGATTGTACATGGAAGAGCCTGTACCTTGGCTTCCGATCACTCGATCTGACAGGACTGACACACATGGATTTTTTTTTTGGAGGGGGGGTTTGAAGCAAGTTTATTCGTTGCCAATCGACTCAAGAGCTATGAGAGATCGTGGTTACAGTTCACCATATCACCAAAACGGTGTCCAGATATATTTTATGAGCAGCGCTAGATGCAATGCTTGCATTGCTGTAAAAGGGCCATATTTTGAACCATATCTTCAGGAAGTAACAATATAAATAAAAAAGTATAAAATAAGTGAAAAAAAAATTTTTTTGCGATTTTCTCCAAAACGAAGCAAAAATGAGCAAGTCTAAAGAACTTTTTTATCGATCCCAAAATTTCAACATTTAATTTCGGGACACCCTGTATTATTAACAACTATAACCTTTAATATTAATTAATATTAATAATATTGTTCTTGTTTTTGTCGACTTTTTAATATTCTTTTTTATAATTAATATTGTTTTATTATCTTTACTTTACATATTTTTAATCCATTCTTGAGCGAACACATTTTTAGATAAGGACATAAATAATAAATCATATTGTGATAAATATTTTGCAAAGTAAACCTACGAATTTCAAGACAAGGGAATGTACGTTATAGAAATTATCGGGAGCAATGTACTCTATTCGATATAGCAAATTTTATTATGACAGAACTATTTTGTTTTGTTTAATAAAAAGTCAATAATGAGTAATAGACATATCTAATATGTGTACAAGTGTAAAATCAGTGTAATTACACTTTAGCAAAGATTCGAAATAAACGAAAGTCTGCGAGCGGATCGTCGATTAAGTAAGAATTCGAATTAAGGAATTATTTGCATTTGGCAAGCGTGCCGCTAGCTCATGCGTGTCGCAATACACAGCAAGACTACAGCGTATCTACTACAGCACTGCTTGTCTGACGACCTATCTGACCGGTTCTTGCACCTGACCGACGCAACAAATGGGAGGAACAAAATGGAATGCCTCTCTCCGCTGATTCTTTTGGATGACTGGATGAGACCGTAGCTCGCGATACTTGAATTCCCGACTCACGAACCCGTGGCTAACTGGATAACTCAAAATATCAGTGACTCGCATATCGCGGTCGTGAGACATCGTTTCGAAATCGACGTCTTGTTGCAAAACCTCTACGACCGAGAAGCTGAAAACGAGCGAGACCTCATTTCGCGGCGTCTCGGCAATGTCTCGACTTGAGTTTTTCTTCTTTAACAATAAGAACATTTTCACGAATAGTGCGATAGATCCCACAGAGCTATGCGGTAAATGGAAGCACGTTTATGTTATATCGACGTTCGATTTTTCGGCGACAAAATAAATATCATGAGATATAATTTTCTCCAGCGAGGAATAACTTTCCACTTACCCAAAAGTGACTCATGACGTTAACATCCATTGTCTGGATGATAAGTTTGTCCGGAGTGTCCAGAAATTTCATTCCTGTAACGATGCCCGCGTTGTTGATGAGAATCGTCACCTATAAATAATATAATATATCATTAAGGTACAATAAGTAAAATAAAAGCTAAAACAAGCGATAAAATGCCGTTTTGTATAAATTTTTCTCGTGAAGAAACGCTTGCGAAGAAGCGAGGGCTTTGCATTTGAATATGAAAACTACGATGACAAAAAAAGATGTATAATATAATGTAAACATAAAGTGTGTCAGGGAACGGACACGTGTAAAAGAACGAAAAATCATATTTCCTCGAAGTTCTTAAAACAGGTCAGGCCCGCATATCGAGCCCAACGTATCGTAACGTTATGGTTATGGCGTAATATAGACTTTCATAATATTGTCCGCAAAAAAAATTCTTGTCGCGCGACGAATAGCTCGGCGAGTCGTGGATTATTCGTTTCCTAAGATGATGTTTCTTTCATGCCGAATCCATTCGCAAACCGTTCAAGTTATCAAAGTTGACACGCGAATCGCGTCAAAAATCGAAACTAATAACAGAGAAAATGATCTTTAATTGATGCGATATTACAATAAATGAATTTCTTATAATTAGAGAAGAGCCTTTGACTGGTTTTTCTTTCGTTATTGTGATTTCGAGTCGATGTAATTTTGGTTAATTTAAACCTTAAGGTGCATACGTTCTTTCGGTACCTTTTAAGTGCATACATTGGTCTGTCACATTTAACGCTATTTTTCCCTACCTTAAAGTATTTTAAAAAATCTAAAAAAATTCATGAAACATCTGTCTACATTGTAATGGACGATTTTATAGTTATTTTGATAAATATTGTTTATTTAATATCTTCTGACAGACTCACGAGTTTTGCAGTTACAAGTAGATATCACTTTGGCTCGGACGCCGTAGACCCACGTATGTACCTTAAGGGTTAATTTTATTAATTTTACTAATTTAATTCAATTTAATTTGGCAGATTTCTTCTCGAATAAACGCGAGAATATCATTATCACACACTGGCACATTCTCGGCGGTACTCGGGTATCAGTTTCAATCTTTTATAAAACACAATTTTAATAAAATACGCAATTGTGTTACCTTGCCGACCTCTTCCCTGATAATTTTGGCTTTTTTATATATGTCTGCCCGATCGCACAAGTCGCAAACGTAGCCGTAACACGTACCTCCGGCCGCCCGGACAAGTTTAACAGTTTCCTCGATGCCTGGAACAAAATAAAAACTACTCGAAAACGTCTTTTACTTGACACATTTCAACAGCCATAATTGCGTGCGCCTATTACATTTTCTACTCGTTAAACAGATTTGCATTATGAAATATAAATGAAACACTGATACTACGAGTCATTAATAACAAAGAAAATCTCAAGAGAAAGAAAAAGGTAACTTTGACATTGCGATATCATTATTGCTTTTTCGTTAATTTTAATCTGCTAGAATAATATTCTATTTTAGGAGAAATAGTAATGCGTTATTATCATATACGATAATCACTATACCTTAGGTTGAAAAAATAATACTCTATATAAAACCGCGAATAAAAATCAGAATTATAATTATTTATTAATTTTATCGTAAATCTAATAATTATTACTATGTTTGAGTTCGCAGACATAATGATGGTTTTAATTAATTAATTAGTTAACAGTTTTAATTTACTAATTTTTTTCCTTAATTATGTGCTAATATAAATATTTTCTTATCATTGAAAATATTTAATGTATTTAAAACTTCATTTACCATATAAGTACATTATTTGTAAAGAAATTATATATATACGTATATATATATATATATATATATATATATATATATATATATATATATGTATTTATATAGGTATATGTGCACAAGAAATTAAAATCTAATATATGAATCATATATTGTGTGTGTAAAAGTCTGTGGAATAGAAAGTTTCATCTTTTACAGTTCCTTTTCCGCTATTTGGCTTCTCGCCCGAAAAGTAACTGTTCTCTTCATGTGGTAGATCAAAAACATTAATACAACCATCTGCTACGATACTTTCACTGAAATCAATTTCTCTTAACAACAATTAAAACATGAACATTTTTGCTAATAATTTGATTATACAATTATATTTAAAGTTGATAAAATGTTTTAAAAGTTTCGTGAAAGTTTTCAATATAACAGGAAAAGGAGAGAAAGGAATAGATAGGAATAGGTATAAAAAAACATTTTTATAACTTGTATGCTCTCTCTCTCTCTCTCTCTCTCTCTCTCTCTCTCTCTCTCTCTCTCTCTCTCTCTCTCTCTGTAAAAAATAGAAATAATATCATATACTTTTAAAATAATAAGCTTTAAATAATTTTTTAAGAAGCAATTCTTAAAACATTTAATTTATTTTCTAAATAAAAAATCTAAAATATCTAACAAAGCAAAAAATAAATAGAAGAAAGGTATAAATAGTTAGTAAAATTCAAAAATAGTTTATTCGTAACAAATACATTAGCAAATAAATTTAGTAATAAAGTTATTTGGAGAAATACGAAAAAAGAAAGAAAGATAAATTATTTATATTTTTTCTATGTGTTTTTCTTTTTTATGTATTTTATGTATTATACCCAAAATTCGCAATAAGGTTGGAATGACACTACATTGCATTGCGTGACACTAGACATATGCGCTTACATATGCCCCTACAGGGCACGATATTCATTTGGCATTTGATTTTTGTAACGGTTAACTAGTTTGCGAACCTAACTAAGCGAACAGACTCGTAGACCTTGAACGCCGTGCTACTTCTATCGTCAAGATGAAATTTATACCATTCTTTATTTTAAAAATATCTAAAAATAAATTTTCGAAGAGTTGATTAATTTTTCTTAATGTGCAATTTATTTGAAAATGTGACACTATTGACATATAGTAAACCTCATAGCAGAAGAAATATATAGTTTCATAATAAAGTTGATTATTATTTTACGCACAGCCGTTCATAAACAGGACGGATTAAAATTCAAGAAGCGTCGTTTCTTATACATATGTCCATGAACTCGAATGAATTCTACAGAGTGACCTTCTATTGCCATTGATCGAAAGAAAGAAACATCAATCTAAGCTGATCGATACTTGTACATAGTATTTTCGATTCTAACATTAATTCACGTAGCAAATTCACGAAATAGGAAATACGTCGATAGAATCGCGACATTGCTCATACAAATGTCGCATCAAGTATCGCTATTAGGTCTGCGCGTCATCGCGGAATGGAAGTGCAAATATCTTCGCAGTTAATTTTAAAAGTCTTGTCATAGAATGACGGTCATGAATAATAAAACGGAATACAATTAATTAAACAGATAAGAAAATAATAATAAAGATTTCTTAATCATAATAATACATTTCGGAATCTCATTGAACCGTATCACAAATAAAATGTACACACAAGAACAAATTATGATCGATTTTTGTTGGAGAGTTTATCTAAAGAATCAGAAGATTATTTGCACAATTTAGAAGCTTTTTAATTTTTAAAAATTACTTTATTGTATTTTTTTTTACAGATAACGTATTCATGTGCATATTCGATGAACTTTGAACATAATTTAATAGTAACTACTTATTGTTAGTAATGTTAATTGTTTTCGATCAGAGAAATCTTTGAATATTAATATGATTAGTCACTGCTTGTTAATGTCAATTGTTTTTGATCAAAGAAATCTATGAATATTAATATGTCGGCATAATACTAATTACTTCTTGAAAGAGATATGTTAAGTCAATAATCGCGATTCAATATTATCTTTTATCTCAAGACAATTGATTTTCTCATTATATATGTACGATGTACTTCATACCGTCAAAGTATATATCATGATGAATATCACTTATTTGTCAATTCGGTAAAAAATATCTTTTTTTTCTTATTCTTCCTCTTTGAATAGGCTGGAGCCTGTTTTTAACAACTTTTTTTTATGGCGCCTGTTGCGATGTTGATCTCCGGTTGTCCTTCTAGCGTTTTAGTGGTCTGGCTGGGAGTCTTTTGGACCATATGGTCTTTTGCTATCTTTACAACTCTGTTGTCATCCATTCTTGATACATGTTTATTCCATGCTTGTCTTCTTTGTTTTATCCATCTGACGATGTCCTGAATGTTGCATTTTCTTTTTATTTCTGTGTTTGGGATTCTGTTTCTGAGGGTATGTCTAATAAATGTTTTTAAGTATCTTCATTTCTGCAGTACAGATATTCTTAGTTTTGCAGGTGTCAGCTCTGATTTCCGCTGTGTAGGTCATTATTGGTCAGACACAAGTTTTGTATATCCTGATCTTGGCCTCTCGTTTTATATGATTGTTTTGCAATAAGAACTTTCAGGCACCTTGATATTCTTATCTCTGTGTTGGTCTGGTTTTAAACATAGGTTTTTCTATCCTAATTTGCGGATATTTTTATTCCCAAGTATTCAAAGGACATTTTACTCCTAGTGAGAAATGTATAGTTGACCCGACGTCGAATCAATGCCGATAATCTAATGTCGAAATAAGTTGAAATTTTGGTTGATTCGACATCGAAGTCGTATCAAATATCAACGAACTTTCAACTGTTGTTTCAACTTTCAATGTCGGATCGATCTTCTTTAATAACAGTTTTTGTACGTTGATTTGAATCCGATTATGCTATTTACATACCTCTACTAAATTGGTTAATATCCTCAATTCTCTTATTGCTAGTTAAAAATTAATATGTTTAAAGATTAACATTTTTTTTAACTTAAACATTTTATTAACATTTAACTTAAACATTTTATATTATAAGCATCTAAAATTACATCAATTTAAAATGACCAGAATCCTTGGTCGAAACGCGGTGACGATTTGTCACGACGATTATAATCGTTGCCACACGTCAATTAAAAATTCTCAATTGTGTTAATTATTCTCTGGCGAAACAAATGTTACTTATTTGGATTAAACATTTTCTGTTAGTAATAAAAGAATTATGCGAGTTTTTTTTATTAAACCGATTAGTGGAAGTTTGTGAACGTTATAGTTATTTATATTTTTATCGATAATAGTATTACAGATAATTTTATCTACACTGGGCAACAAAATTATCGCAACAAAAATTTACGTCAAAAATTTGCCCAACTTCAAATAAGCATAACTCTGCGAAAAATTGTCATATCTGAAAGATTTTTTTTTTTCATTTTAAAGGGTGAAGTCTGTACTTTAAGGAACCATTGTTAGATTTTGAATTTAACCTCCCCTCCCTCCCGCCATTCTTCCAAAAGTAAGGACGTGTTACGTCACCCCGGATGGTATCATCACTGCGTTTCCCGGGGCTCCCTCAACGTGTGCCGAGAGGGAGAACCGTGTGGTTTTAGCCGGTATGCCATAGTACATGTATGGAATCCGGCAGGTATTTGAAGTTCGGCAAATTTTTGACGTAAATTTTTGTTGCGATAATTTTGTTGCCCAGTGTATAACAGTATTTAATTAATATGACTTTTATGTCGCATTTACATATACCAAAATGTACATCAGAGATTAACATTTTAATTTCGGTTTAATTTATCTTTTATCTTTTTTTAGTTCTCAGATTTAAAAAAAGATAAAAGGTAAGTTTAAAATTCTATATTGATAAAGAAATAGATATTATAGTAGAACATTATATATATATATATATATATATATATATATATATATATATATATATATATATATATATAAAACGAGCCGCCATCAAAAATAAAAACTTCGACCTTTTTATTTTTGATGGCGGCTCGTTTTTTAGCAGGTCTTTACGAGTAATATACCCATGTAAGAACGTTTCTATAATAAATGTAGCGTTTCCGAAATAGAGTGCGCAAAATGAGGACTGCAAGATTTTCAATGAATTTACTCGCCTATTAGACAACGTCTAAGAAAAAAATTCATTGATCATAAAATACGCTATTTTAATCATATTTTTTTAAAAGATTACTCAAAATTTTAATAATAATATTGTTAAACAAACAGAGTAAAAAAACACAAAAAACTTTGAATATCTCAAAAACTCTATTTTCTATTTTTTTGAAATTTATAGGCAATATTCTGGGGAGTATTAGAAAAATTTTAAGACCGGTCCAAAGTTGAGCAAAAAATTTGGGAATTTTTTATAGATTTTTTTGTAAGGCAGACAGAGGTACCGCGGTTTCGCACGGACTTGCGCGCGGCCTCGAGCGGACTCGAGCTTCAACACAGTAAGTCAACTTGACTAATTATTCTGCTTTGCGCCGATCCGTACTGCGCATCGACATGTTGTTGGAGTCGCCAATCAGAGGATTTTTGTATGTGTTATAGTAGTGCAAAGTCAGTGTGAGACGCCACTGTAGATTTTCGTACGTTTCAAGTTAAATATTGGAAAACTTTATGAAATCAGTGACGTGAAGAGATGCTAATTAAGTGATTTTGTACGTGTATTTATATCTATAGGCCCTTCTTAGTAAGAGTGTGAATAAAACCGGGACCATAGCGCGCCCAACAACATGTCAATGTGCAGTACGGCGCAAAGCAGAATAATTAGTCAAGTTGACTTACTGTGTTGAAGCTCGAGTCCGCTCGAGGCCGCGCGCAAGTCTGCAGACTTGTGCACATGTGCGAAGCCACGGTACCTCTGTCTGCCTTACAAAAAAATCTATAAAAAATTCCCAAGTTTTCTGCGCAACTTCGGACCGGTCTTAAAATTTTTCTAATACTCCCCAGAATATTGCCTATAAATTTCAAAAAAATAGAAAATGGGGTTTTTGAGATATTCAAATTTTTTTTGTGTTTTTTTACTCTATTTGTTTAACAATATTATTATAAAAATTTTGAATAATCTTTTAAAAAAATATGATTGAAATAGCGTATTTTATGATGAATGAATTTTTTTCTTAGACGTTGTCTAATAGACGAGAAAATTAATGGAAAATCTTGCAGTCCTCATTTTGCGCAGACTCAATTTCAGAAACGCTACATTTATTATAGAAACGCTCTTACATGGGTATAGTACTCGTAAAGACCTGCTAAAAAAGGAGCCGCCATTAAAAATAAAAAAGTAAAAGTTTGACCCCTCGCAAATTGGCGTGGAGAATGCCCCATATATATATATAAAGGGTGTTTTGTTTTAATCGCCCCAGGCAAATATCTCGAAAAATATGAAAGATACGGAAAAACGTTTCGGACAAAAGTTGTTTGGTTCGAAGGGGGACATAAGATGGTGTTATTGGTTTGACCATGGATGGTCGTTTAAAGCTCACGTGAACGACACCTTTAATTTCTTAAATGGAAACCCCTATTTTTCAATGCATATTCTTGTAGCTAATCTCGAGAGCTTTTCAAAACACTATAATAAAGTATTTTTTCGTTAAGAACTTTTGGAATTATAAGGCTTGAAAGTTCTAGTATTTTGACATAAAATACAAAATATCTTGTAAAACATTAAGTTTTCGGTAATGTTACCTTAATACTTTTATGCACAGAATAATGAGACAAATCAATTGGTATGGAAAAAAGACATAGTTGCTTTTAAGAAAAAGTATGCAGATGCGTGTTGCAAATTACATATTTTTTCTTAAAGGAACTGTGCTTTATATATATATATAAAAGAAATGACTTGAATTACTTTGAATGACGACATAAAAAGAAATTTTTATATCCGTTTTAAATTGACTATAATATTTATATTATATGTGCATTGTCTATATATATAATTTTACTAATTATTTTATTACGTAATATATTTATTATATAATATTTATTAAATAATATTTATCAATGTTAGATCGACATTGATTTGACGTCGGGCTAACTATAATCAGTCAAAAAGTTCGTCGATCAACAGTGATTCAACGTCGAAGACGTCGATCAATTCGATTTAACCAGCTGTCAACCTCTTCGACGTCAAATTATCGTTAAATCGACGTCACCTTTCTGACTGGGCTTGTTTTACTATCGTGGACAGCCAGCTTACATCTAATGGGCTTTTTGGCATGTTTTTGTCTTTTGGTAAGAAATATGTTGAGGATAAATAACTAAAAGTAAGTTATATATTAATTAAATATATTTATTCAGAATAAAATTGATATTGAGTAATTTAATAGCACAGCAATAAATAGGTAAATCAAATTATTCGATTTTTTATTGTGTACACGGAGAAAATTTTATAGTAAATATTACTATGGTGTCGCACTAGCTGCGGACCATCGAGGAATTTCAAGTTAAAATACTATAATTATTGTTTTAAAAACGATTAAATAACGTAATTTTTACCATAAACATAGTAATTTAACTTAAAATTCCTCGATGGTCCGCAGCTAGTGCGACACCATAGTAATATTTACTATAAAATTTTCTCCGTGTAGATATTTCACATTAAATATGTATATGTATAATTATTACGCATTCTATAATACATCCCCTGTCTACAATAGTACTCACAAATCGAATCTTTCAAAGTCTTCGTTTTTCAATAAGTGATAATAATTAAGTTTATAAATACTGAATTCTTGGTCATCCGAAGACGAGATAGTAATACACAATTTTAAGTGTGAACATACATCTCTCCCTCAACACACACACACACACACACACACACACAAACACACACACAGAGCAGAGAAGGTTTGGAGTCATTAAATACTGCGGGAGTGACGAACCGTGGGGTCCTTATCTCTGTTGACACACACACACACACACACACACACACACACACACACACACACTGGGCAAAGTCCCACCAGCAACCTTCACGTGGTGCCTATCGGGTACTTAATGCTAATGCTGACGGTAATTGAATGCACAAAAATGCATAGGTACCTTTGATACACCGTGACTCCGTGAAAAAAATTGTATGGACGTCATTTTTTTTTAATTTGCAAAGAAAAGTCCATATTTTACGATAATTATAATGATATTTGCGAAAAAAATTTATTCCACCCCGTAGAGTTCGTCAAATTATGCAATTTTTCGGAGAAAAAACTTACTTTTAAAGAGATAACGGAAGGGGAAGAGAGTCTCTACTTTAAGGAATTTCCGTTAGAGAGACTTTACCCTTTAAAATAAAAAAAAATTCAAATACAATTTTTCGCGGAAATACGGTTACTTGAAATTATGCAAAATTTTGGTATAAATTGAGTGTTGCGATAATTTTTTTGACGAGTGTAGTTTATAAAATTAATTGTGCAAACTGCGATGCCACTTATATTGGCCAAACTAAAAGGCATCTGGAGGTACGTATTAAAGAGCATCAAGCGGACATCAGGGGCCCTATTCTCGAATCGTTTTCATGAAACTCGCATGCAAAATTCAATGCTTTTCAAATAGAAAGTCGCATACGAAAATCATTAGGGCAGGCTCGAGAATACGGTCCCAGAAAGCATACCAGCAACCATTCTGTTGTCAATAAACACCGCACTGCATACAATCACGAATTCGAATGGTCGAAAACAATCTTACATTGTGAAAAACAAAATAGAAAACGCGAGATTGCTGAGATGTTTTTCATAAAACAACACAATAACACATTCAATTTGCAGAAAGACACGGATAATTTTACGGGTCATATGATATAATAATAAAGAACACTTAGCGTTGATTGTAATCATTCTACCGTTTGCCGACAAATGGTGCCGACATGTTTTCCGAAACTTATTTCTTTCTTTTACATTATTACGTTTTACTTCACGTATGACGCACAAAACACCTAAAGTTCTCTAATGTAAAAAATTTTTTGTATTTATTCCTATGTTATTACTTTAACTTTTTAATGTAATTTTAGTTTCTTGACTTTTGGCTTGCTGGTACAATGCCAGGACTAGGATCGGTTGTACGACATATGTAAATTAACACTTGAGAAGGATTAAAATTAGTGGTCGAAATGTCGTGAGATACGAATAAATCTTTTTTTGCATCGAATATTATTTTTCTTACTATGTTATCTTATTGTAGTCAACAACAAATCTATCTTATTTTATTGTAGTCTTATTGATTTCAGAAGTTTTTTAAAATATTGGATTTATGATTTGGGAATATAATTTTAACGTATGCGTAGCACTTACACATTTTGTGTTCCGGCTCCCTTACCTTTATCAAAGAGGGATGTAAAATCGAATTTAAAACTATCGTGTTTCATTATCGTCTATTTTTTGTTTACTTTTTATCCAAATCCGAGTTGATTCTCTAATTACGCAAATATTTATTTTATCTCAAAAATAGTATGTTTTAATTATAACATACGTATTAAGCGAATTAATTAACTGTACGTGTAAATAACTTTTTATTTGTCATACAAATTCTTCTATTTGTCATACAAAATTCTATATAAATTTGGACCAATGTATGTTATTACTTTGTGCCATAAGCAGTTATCATCGCAAGAATCGTGTATTTTAATCATTCGACAAATGTTAAGCGTTAATATAATTGAATAACTTTATTGACGTTATGAAAAATGCGAGATTGATATGACAAGATGCATCTATTTTTGACTTGCATATAAATGTTTTATAATGCATGTTCTATAATATATTTCGCTTTTTCTCTTGTTTACAATACTATTCGTAAACAAAATCAAGTTTTAAGTGTTTAAAAGCGATAGTCAAGATATATAGGCACAACTTAAAAATTTATTTTATATATTTAAATTATTTTCTCATTTTAATTTATAATAATTGTTGTGGTTTACGCGTAACAAGCTAAAAAACACCAAAATATTGATGTTTTGATAACTTTCACTTTCAGATTAAAAATTTTTAAGCCCCGGATACAAGATATTCTAAAATATACTACAAGATATACTAAAAACTAAATATTCGTTTGTCATAACTGTGGATTAAAAAACATAAAACTACCCACAGCAAAATATATCTGAAATATAATAAGATATCTTTATACAATTTTAAGTCAAATTTGAGATATCTTATTTTCGGATATTCACGGAATATCAATAGGACATCATTACTCGATATCACATTATATTTTTGGAAAAGATATCTCTGCAACATTTGCATATGAATATACGGCTGATTCACACAGTTAGATCTTATTATATTTTATAAAGATCAACTTAAGTAGAGCCGATAAAACAATCCGTACAAAATCTTAAGATAGACTTCAGATGATCTGAAATATATAAGATCTGACTATATATGGGGCATTCCATGCGAAGTGATCCACCCAAAAAAAAATGTTTTTTTTATTGTGCTGAAATTTGCACAATCTATTGCCCTATTGACCATAATTATCCACACCAATTTTTTAGACATTTGTCCAACGCGTTGTCTACTTACAGGGGTTTAAAGTTTCGGCGTTGAGGCCGTCATGTTAAACTTCACACATCGATAATTTGTCGTAAACATTACCGATTTTAAATAATGACCAGTGATTTTTTAAGTCTTTTTTACACATTTTCGAGATATATTATGCATTATTAATAAAAAAGGTTAATTAATTGATATTTTTCAACATTAATAATAAATTCAAATTTTTCTTTAAGATCGGCATCTTCGATTTCAATAAAAAAATTGCCAAAAAAAGAAGAAAATATTTTCAACAAAAAAGTACAGGAAGTCCAAGATGGAGAAATCACTCCTTAGTAAGTTACAATTCATTCTGTGTGCGAACTCCTGATCCGTGCCGCCGCGGCGGCGCGAGCGGCACGGATCATGAGTTCGCACACAGAATGAATTGTAACTTACTAAGGAGTGATTTCTCCATCTTGGACTTCCTATACTTTTTTGTTGAAAACATTTTCTTCTTTTTTTTGGCATTTTTTTATTGAAATCAAAGATGCCGATCTTAAAGAAAAATTTGAATTTATTATTAATGTTGAAAAATATCAATTAATTAACCTTTTTTATTAATAATTTTTTATAATCTTGCAGATGTCTCTGAGATATTCTCATGATATCTCGACAAGTGTTGCACAATCAAATATTCTGTCATTCAGATATCTTCTAGATATGTTGGTAATATATTTTGCTGTGTGGGATATGTTTTATGTATTAAATATTATATAATATACAGAATAATAAACTTCTTTCGCCAGTATATAGAATAACAATTAAAGTAATTTAAATCGACCTGACTGGCAATATATATAACGTCTTTCCGATATGAACATTGAAAAACTGTCAGCCAACTTTGGTTTGTCGAATTCACACAGCACTTTTTTCAGATCAATATCGAGACATTATTAATTTCGACCATGGGTTTTGGTCAGTTAATGTAATTTCTAAATTAAATAGTTTTTAAATTTTATTGCGAAAAATATTACCCCAGCCAGGGTTTGAACCTGGAACCTCCCGTATACCGTGCGAGTGTCGTGCCAATTCGACCACTGGGGCTGTGGTAATATTTATCGCAATAACAACTATAAGATGGAGCACCGATTACTAGGTCGACGGTGTATAATAAACAGAATAATAAATTTCTTTCGCCAGTATATAGAATAACAATTAAAGTAATTTAAATCGACCTGACTGGCAATATATATAACGTCTTTCCGATATGAACATTAAAAAACTGTGAGCCAACTTGGTTTGTCGGATTCACACAGCACTTTTTTCAGATCAATATCGAGACATTATTAATTTCGACCATGGGTCAACTGACCAAAACCCATGGTCGAAATTAATAATGTCTCGATATTGATCTGAAAAAGTGCTGTGTGAATCCGACAAAAAAAGTTGGCTCACAGTTTTTCAATGTTCATATCGGAAAGACGTTATATATATTGCCAGTCAAGTCGATTTAAATTACTTTAATTATTATATAATATGTTATTTATTTTTTAGTTTTAATTTTTTGCAACACACATTTGTCAAATACTTAAATGTCGAAACAATAATAAAAACAAAAGTCGTTTTAGTTCGACCCAACTGGCTAAATTAATATATTATTCATAAATTGCACAACGTTTCGGCCGAATTCTGGCCCTTCTCAAGTGAGCTTCACGCAATCCATCCGCCAAAATCGCATGTAGAAATTAATCCCTAAGGTTATGGTATTAAAGTGATCTATGTAATCGTGTACCTATTTAGATTTTTTAAATGTCATATTTTTTAATATATCCCCACCCTTCAATGTTATTTTTGCAAAAATATGACATTAAAAAAATTTAAATACATGATTACAGGGATCACTAATACTGCAACCTTTTTGCCTAAAACATTTTGTCAGATACCTCACGGTTTCAGGGATATTCCCTACATATATTCATTTCCAAACATCCAACTTCAATTAATACAAGAAAATAAAACATTTCAGAAAATTATAAATTCTGTTGAATGTTGAAAAAACATTAGAAGTGCGCTGTTTAAGAAAACAACATAAAACTCTTCATATATATAAATTGCATAATTTACCATGTTATTAGAAAATTGATTATTTCTACATACTTGATATATATTATATACATCTCTTTGGCTGGTATTCATAGTCGGATCTTATATTTAAGACCGTCTTAAATACAATCTTAAGGTATTATGAACCAATCACAGAGTATTAGTATTAGCAGGCCTGTTCGTTTTCGCTGCACTTTTGAACTAATGCAATAAGTTAACTTGAAGGTAAAGGTCAATGAAGGAGGGAGGAGAGAGGGTTTGTAAGGGTAAATATTTACCCAGCTTTTGACTAATTATTTTGTTAGACATTAGAGAAATATATTGTATAATGTACGTAATACATTTTTCCAGTAATTTAAATATTTTAGGATTAACTTACTATAATATATAAGAAAAAAACGGTGGCTTTCTGTAGTATAATTATTGTGTTCTTATATTATAAAAATACATGCAGTGTGTGCGCACGCGCACATGTGTTATTGTGTGATTCATAAGTAAGAAAAATTAAAAGAAAATGATTAGATCAGGATAGTGTGCGTGTGCGTGTGCGTGTGCGTGTGCGTGTGCGTGTGCGTGTGCGTGTGTGTGTGTGTGTGTGTGTGTGTGACCTTAAACTAACTATAGTCCTCATACTCTTTTTCTGCGCACGTATTTTGAAGATCGTATGTATATAAACCAATAATTTTACGAATCATAATCTGAAAGCTGTTTAAATGACATTAATGCTCCATGCGCGTACGCAATGACCCTGAAATTCGGAAGCCTAATCGACCTTGCATTTATGGCGGGTCTTTCAGTTGTATTATCGATTTATATCAACCATCAACACTTCCTAAACGTCTTCTTTTCAATTTCGTTCCTTTGTTACAAGATTCCATCATTTATGCATGTAAAACAATTGTTTATTCTAAGCGAAATTATCAATTATAATATAACAATGTAACCAATACATGTTTACATTAATACATCAATTACTTATCATTTTTACGATAAATAACTGACTTTAAAAATTTTTTACAACATACAAAATATCTTGCTTTATACATTTTTTAATATTTCTGTAGTTCTAATAACTGCGAGATTGTGTTAAAATAATTTTAATGTCATATTTTATGATGATTGTACAAGTGTTCACAGCGCATTTTAATTAAATCTATAACATACAAATTTCAGATCTATATATTTTTCATTTTATGTACACGAATTTTGAACATTGCATGATTCTCTTAAGTATTTACGCGTCCGACAATCTCTGTTTTTAATGTATGACATAGAAGTTGAAAATATAAGGATTTAAGGAAAATTAAGGACATGAGACTTTTAAATATCTCTTATAAGTTTACCTAGCAAACTCATAAGATTAAGCACATATTTTAAAAACTAGTTCTTTATAGAAGCTTATTATTTTAGAAATATATTATTAGTATTTTTTTAAATATAATATACAAGTTATAAAAGTTTGATCTTATGTTTACTCCATTTATCCTCCTTTTTGTTATATTATATTAAAATGTTCTAGTAATTATATTCTTTTTGCTGTAATATAATTATATGTATATAAAATATTGTTATTGTTGTGAAAAATAAAGTTTGCGTGCGTCAATAAATAAAAAGTTAAATAGTTGGACGATAACGTTGATAATTCATGTTCTGTTAATGCGTAAAACAATGTCTATTTCACATAAAAAGATGTCTATATTAGAATAAATGTTGTACTATTATGCCATTTTTTTTAAATAAACACAATTAATCAAACGTAAGATATACAAAAGTAATGTAAACAGAGTGAATCTGTAATGTCGCAATTTTATCACCAAAAACACTATAATAATTAATTATTTCTATTGTGTCACGATAGCTAATGTATGAAAGAAACTCATTAACATTTAAAATTAACATTTACATGTTTTATATTTGATAATAAAAATTTCATTTGTCATCCAATGTATATCCAATGTAGGGGCGAAGTCGGCCCTATTTTTTCGGTGCCGATTTTTAACAACAAAAGAAATCATTTTAGTGAAATATAATATATTATTGTAAAGAGTGAACCCTTGGCTACAAAATTTATATAGGCATTTTTGGTCTACGTCGCTTTGTTCAACCGGTATAGAGTAAAAACGACAAAGGTGCAAAAATCAAAAAGTCAAAATTCCCGGGGCGGAGTTGTTACACCCCCCGGGCGGCATCCAAATGTGCTATATCATTATTATTCTTTCTCAGCCAGTCGGCCAACGTAGAGCTCGGGACGCCAAATTCTTTTACGGCTATTTTTATCTTAATATTATCAAGAGACACGGTAGTGTCTCGCGCCAAGTACACGCGGAGCGAGACCGACCGTGACTCTTTTACGCGACGCGACGGGTTGCGAGTACCCGAGATGTTGAGATCTCGATAACGAGTGAACGGATCAAGTTCTAAGTAGGCTTGATCGATAGCTTGGGGTCCAATTAGGGGGGGGGGGGTTTCTCTCATAATATTCCGCTACGTGCCCTACGAGCGGAGATATTGCGACGCAAAGTCCAAATGGGAAAATTTATTTTTAAGATACTCCTCCTCCTCCTCCTCCTAACGCCGACGTCTCAATATTATTATGATTATCAGAGAAACGTCCCTTTCACTTTTTCGACGCTGGCGGCGCAGGTATCGCCAGTTTCGATATCGCGCGCGTATTTCGAAATTAGGTCGATAGACTTATCGGTCAGGAGGAAGATTCTATTTAGGTAAATTAGGTAATATATATATAATATATATTGAGTCAACGGAAAAGAAGGTTCTCTACGCTTGGCAGAAAGTGCCGCTAGGGAATTTTTAAGTCGATTCTTATGAATCAAGCTTGATATAATATATATTAAGTCAACGGAAAAGAATCAAGCTTGAATTCGATGTCTAGGTATCCCAGGTTGCCGATGACGAGGTCCAGATAGTGCGCTTCATAGTTTTTGGTGTCCAAGTGTAATAATACGTTGAATTCGATGTCTACGTGTCCCAGGTTGCCGATGACGAGATCCACATAGTGCGCTCCGTAGTTTTCGGTGTCTACGTGTATTAATACCTTGAATTCGATGTCCACGTGTCCCAGGTTGCCGATGACGGGATCCAGATAGTGCGCTTCATAGTTTTCGGTGTCCAGGTGTAATCGTACGTTGAATTCGATGTCTAGGTGTCCCAGGTTGGCGATGACGAGGTCTACATAGTGCGCTTCGTAGTTTTCAGTGTCCAGGTGTAATAATACGTTGAATGCAATGTCTAGGTGTCCCAGGTTGCCGATGACAATGTCTAGATAGTGAGCTCCGTAGTTTTCGGTGTCTACGTGTATTAATACCTTGAATTCGATGTCTAGGTGTCCCAGGTTGCCGATGACGAGGTCCACATAGTGCGCTCCGTAGTTGTCGGTGTCTACGTGTATTAATATCTTGAAATTGATGTTTAAGTGTCTCAGGTTGCTGATGACGAGGTCCAGATAGCGCGCTCCGTAGTTTTCGGTGTCTAGATGTAATAATACCTCGAATTCGATGTCTACGTGTCCCAGGTTGCCGATGACAAGGTCCACATAGTGCGCTTTGTAGTTTTTGGTGTCTAGGTGTATTAATAACTTTAAATCTGAATGTAGGACACGTAGATATCGAATTCGAGGTATTAATACACGTAGACACCGAAAACTACGGAGCGCACTATGTGGACCTCGTCATCGGAAACGTGGGACACCTAGACATCGAATTCAACGTATTATTATACCTGGACACCGAAAACTATAGAGCGCACTATCTGGAACCCGACATCAGCAACCTGGAACACGTGGACATCGAATTCAAGGTATTAATACACCTGGATATCGAAAACTATGAAGCGCATTATGTGAACCTCGTCATCGGCAACCTGGGACACCTAGACATCGAATTCA
Source organism: Temnothorax longispinosus (assembly GCF_030848805.1). Classification (NCBI taxonomy): domain Eukaryota; kingdom Metazoa; phylum Arthropoda; class Insecta; order Hymenoptera; family Formicidae; genus Temnothorax; species Temnothorax longispinosus. The sequence goes on from NC_092358.1 coordinate 12,928,843, forward strand.
AGCTTGATTTATAAGAATCGACTTAAAAATTCCCTAGCGACAGAATCAAGAGACACGGTAGTGTCTCGCGCCAAGTACACGCGGAGCGAGACCGACCATGACTCTTTTACGCGACGCGACGGGTTGCGAGTACCCGAGATGTTGAGATCTCAATAACGAGTGAACGGATCAAGTTCTAAGTAAGCTTGATCGATAGCTTGGGGTCCAATTAGGGGGGGGGGGGGTTTCTCTTATAATATCCCGCTCCGTGCCCTACGAGCGGAGATATTGCGACGCAAAGTCCAAATGTGAAAATTTTTTATTAAGATACTTCTTCTTCTATCTACTTCTAACGCCGACGTCTTATATGACACTACAAAAAGGCGTGATATCCGTACAAAATTACCTTTTTCAAAAAAAAGGTAAAAAAATGCGCCAAGTACACGCATAGTAGTATATATGTATTATGTTGTTACCTCGACAAAAACAAAGTGGTAGTATTATACCTCGAAATAACACCCTGTACATATTGTTTATACAATGCGTAATACTACAAAAAGGCGCGATATCTGTACAAAATTACCTTTTTTTAAAAAAAAGTAAATAAAGGCGCCAAGTACACGCATAGTAGTGTATATGTTGTTACCTCGAAAAAAAAAACAGTGGTAGTATTATACCTTAAAAAAATCTAAGTAACAAGTGGTAGACGAAATCTTTGTATCTTGAAAAATCCTCGAAAAAACCTAAACAGTAGTATCTTCACCTCGAAAAAAAAAACAAAGTAGTAGTATTATACCTCGAAAAAACCTAAGTAACAAGTGGTGGACGTAATCTTTGTATCTCCAAAAATCTCGAAAAAACCTAAGCAGTATTTATTATTACAATTACAAAAAAGAAATATCTCTTTTTAAATTACAGCGCCAATTACAGAGAACATATATTTTTCGAGATACAAAGATTACGTCTACCACTTGTTACTTAGGTTTTTTCGAGGTATAATATTACTACTGCTCTTCTTCGATTAGAATATTGAATCATGAAGAATTACACAGAGGTAACAGTACAAAATACAAATATTTTATTAAAATATTTAAACCCAACAAGGGAATACAAGGTATTTAAATACAAAGTTTATATATGTATTTTAAAAGATTTAATCGCATCTCAAAGAATTACAGAGGTAACAGTACAAAAAATAAAAATATTTTATTAAAATACATAAATTTTTCTTGTCAAAAAACTTGGCGCTGCTAGAGAGAGAGAGAGAGAGAGAGAGAGAGAGAGAGAGAGAGAGAGAGAGAGAGAGATTGATTGATTGATTGAAGTTTATTAGCCTTCTCGGCTATTTTTTACATAAAATATCCTTAAATTAATTCCTCTACATGAGGTACAATATATTCTCTTAACCTACGTTTAAATGGTACAATTCTTTCGCATTGCTTAATTTCTATCGGTAGGGCGTTGTACATATTCAAACCTTCATAAAATAAACTTTTCTGTGCGCTTTTCGTCCTGCGATATTGAATTCTAATATTCTCAGCCTGTCTCGTTCGTCGTCCACTCACATCTCCTACTATTTCTATCCTATTACTTAAGTGTTTTGGCATTATGCCTCTTACTATCTTAAAAATAAAAATACATACATTGTACATTAGCCTCTGTCTTACATTCATAAACTTAAGGGTTTGCAGCATCAAATCTACCTTTGTATATCGCGAGCACTGCAGTATGACTCTCATGGCACGGTTTGTGCCACTTGCAGTCGATTCAGTTGCGTTTCACCCATGCCTACTAACATCGTTGCGCAATATTCAAAGTGAGGCGCTATGATAGACTTATACACAGTACATCGAGTATACGCCGATACATCATTTCCTATTCTATTCAGAAAACTCACTTTTTTTCCCTATTTTCTTTAACATATAATCACAGTGATTCTCCCAACGGAGTTTACTATCGATCATTACACCCAGATGTTTCGTTATCTCGACACGCTCAATTATAGTTCCATTCGAACTTTTTACTATTATGTCTGTTTTTATTTCTTTCCTTATACTTCTAACTATCATATATTTGGTCTTATCTGCATTCATTTTTAACATATTCACATTCATCCATTCTTCAAGTATACCGAGCACCATATTAGTTTTATTTCTATTTCCTCACAACTTTCTCCTGTTACACTTGCGGTCGTGTCATCTGCAAATAATCTAAATATACTTCCCTCCGGACAGACTTTAACTATATCATTTATATACAAAATAAACAATAGAGGTCCTAATACTGATCCCTGTGGCACGCCATATACTGTCTCAATTATTTTAGAACACATATCATTGAATCTAACTTGCTGCTTTCTATTACTTAAATACGATATTATCCATTCCAGTACCACTCCTCTTATTCCATACTGATATAATTTTTCCACTAATCTTACCCTATCTATTGTCTCAAACGCTCTCCTGAGATCCAGGAATAACACCCCCCACCATTTTTTCTCCTCAATTATCAACTTCCATTCTTCGATAAACTTTGAATTGCTGTCTCACACGACTGCTGTTTCCTAAATCCCGATTGGTATTCGGTTATTATTTCATTGTCATCTAGAAATTTTTCCAACTGTTTTTTTTACAACTAACTCTAATACTTTTTCATATATCGGTAACATATTAATCGGTCTATACTCGCTCGCTTTTTTTGGTTTGTTTACCTTTGGTATCGGTATTATCGTGGATGTTTTCCATCCTTCTGGAAATTTACCTGTCCTAAGCAAATCATTTACTACTCCTACAAACTCATCTTTTATCACAGGTAGCACCATTTTCAGTATATCACTATTTATCCCTTCCTCTGTTCCGTTCTTTCGTGGTAGTTCCCTAACAATTTGTTCCAAATCACTTGCACTAATTGGGCTCAAAATTTTCCATAATTCCCTTATTCTCAATTACATAAATAGGTCTCCTACCCGTGCCTTCTATCCCCTTATTATTAATAGATTGCATAATGTTGCTAATACTTTTTACATAATATATATTAAATTTATCAGCTATATTGCATTCTTCTATGTCTTCTAATATTTCAAAATCTACATTATCGATGTTCTCTGAACCCCTTTGCTCACCTTTAATTAATTCTTTTAAAGTTTTCCACATTTTTGTAGGATCACTCCTATTATTATCTATCATATTCTCATAATATTCTTTCTTTTTTGCCCTGATAAGTTTAACTACTGCATTTCTTTCATTTCTGAAAAATTCCCAGTCCTGTTTTTTACCTGAGTTTATTGCTCTACTGTGAGCCTCATCCCTTCTATCTGCTGCCATTCTAATTTCATCTGAATACCACATTTTCCCTTCCCATATTTTCGGAATCTTAAACTTTTTCTTAGGTGCTACAGTATCCAATACACTTACTATACTATTGACAAATCTCTCCGCCCTTATGCTTATATCTAGCCCTTGACCTTGCTCAGTTCTTTCTTCCATTATTCTAAGAAATTCATCTACATTAAATTTACTATAGTCCCTGCCTCTAAATTCTTTATATTTATTTCTATTTTCATTTATATTAAATTCTACTTTTAGCCATGTATGGTCCGTGATTTTAGGTTTCTCATTCACTTGTACCTTTATTTCTTTATTCGAAAAATTAAATCTATCATCGTTCGACTATCTTTTGTAACTCTCGTTGGACAATCAACGTATTGCCTCATCCCTAGGTTTTGCATTACCGTTAATAATTTCTTTGTGTAAAATGAATCTACCATTACATCTATATTAAAGAGAGAGAGAGAGAGAGAGAGAGAGAGAGAGAGAGAGAGAGAGAGAGAGAGAGAGAGAGAGAGAGAGCGAGAGAGAGAGAGAGACGAGAGAGAGAGAGAGAGAGAGAGAGAGAGAGAGAGAGAGAGAGAGAGAGAGAGAGAGAGAGGAAGGAGAGAGAGAGAGAGAGAGAGAGAGAGAGAGAGAGAGAGAGAGAGAGAGAGAGAGAGAGAGAGAGGAGAGAGAGAGAGAGAGAGAGAGAGAGTGAGACCTTTTACAAATGTAGATATTACTTATTCTATACTTATTCTATACTTAATTCTAATCGCTTTAAAAATCTAAACTTATCCTAACTTATCCTATACTTAGTAATAAGCCGCATTATTCACCGTCACACACACACACACACACACACACACACACACACACACACACATCGCCCACACCCACTCGCTCGCACATACACACCAGGCTGACCTAATTTTGAGGTCTAGCAGCGCCAAGTTTTTTGACAAGAAAAATTTATGTATTTTAATAAAATATTTTTATTTTTTGTACTGTTACCTCTGTAATTCTTTGAGATGCGATTAAATCTTTTAAAATACATATATAAACTTTGTATTTAAATACCTTGTATTCCCTTGTTGGGTTTAAATATTTTAATAAAATATTTGTATTTTGTACTGTTACCTCTGTGTAATTCTTCATAATTCAATTTTTTATTCTAATCGAAGAAGAGCAGTAGTAATATTATACCTCGAAAAAACCTAAGTAACAAGTGGTAGACGTAATCTTTGTATCTCGAAAAATATATGTTCTCTGTAATTGGCGCTGTAATTTAAAAAGAGATATCATTTCTTTTTTGTAATTGTAATAATAGATCACTTGAAGCGCGACTCATTTTTTGATAAGGTAACGTAATTTTGTGATGTGTATCACTTGAGTAATAATTTTTTGGAAATAAAAATAATACTGCTTAGGTTTTTTCGAGATTTTTGGAGATACAAAGATTACGTCCACCACTTGTTACTTAGGTTTTTTCGAGGTTCTTTCTTTACTGGAATAACTGCTTTCTTAAGCTGCTCCTTGTCGACGGCAGACGTTTTGCGATGGTACGTGCGTACCATTTTCCTGCAGTTGAGAAATACAATGACGCATATGAAACGGAAAATAGAGTGAAACCACTGGGACGAGTCCGCTCCGGTGGTCACGACTTTGCGCCGAACACAAGTTTTAGGTTTGGTCGCTTATAAAATAATAAAAATCAATGAAAATAAAAAAACTGCACTGGATTCGTGTTCAGCATGCATTACTCTTTAGAATCACTTACTTTGAGATTCGGAGAGACAATAATACTTAAGATACTACAAACTTTCGACGCGGAAGAAATTTTACTTTTGACCTGCGAAAACACGTTTGCTTCGATAAGAATCACAACATGGCACGTAACCTCACTAAACTCCGTTATTCACGTGGGCACCATAAGCCGCGTTTATAGTATTAATGGCGAGTTTAACACAACATACAAATTTTGAGATAATTGCAAAAACGACTCCGCCCCGGGGCCGACTTCGCCCCGGTCTCCCCTAATATTAAACATTTCATTCATAATTCATATTTCGAGGTAAAATTGAAAAAAAATTTTATTTCTAATTTTAGACATCAAATAAATTATAGATATAATGGATAAATAATATATGAACATTATAATAGTTATATGGATATTATAATAATTATACAAGGCGATCAGCGATCATTCATTGAGATTTTCTCTAGAATAAAGGTAGGAGAAAAATTCAGAAATAATTTGAATGGTTCAATACTATAACTTCAAGTATCGAGTATATGTATGTACAAGCAGCGGAGATCGGGGCTAGAAGTTACACATATTAGTTGTCACAAAGCTTATATTTCATTTAATAGATTGAGTGGCATATTTTTCTCTATGGTGTGGGTTGAACCTCGTGTTAATCGTGTGTACGAAATAGCTCGTTGCATAAACATTGTATGTAATATTTACGAGCTTTTTTTAAAAATTTGACGTAGTAAGTAAATTTTTTTTGGTAAATATTTACCTTTACACAGCCCCCGCCAATGACTTTGACCTTGACATATGTTGTCAAGGTCACCCTCCTGAGTAATCTTCAGAAGGTTTTAGCCGTCGCTCGTTTTTTATTAAAAAATTATTCACAAAAAAAGTTTGGAAAATATACGAATGTTATTTTTTATGTAACATGACTTCGTTGTTTTAGTAAATTTTTGATAAGGACACAAACCTAGTGTCGAAACGTCGAATTAATGTAATACTACGATATTAAATGTCAATTTGGTCAAATAATTACTTTTGTTAATTTTCACTGGCGAAGAAAAGAAGTTTATATTTAATCATATGTAACGTTACGTAAGATCGCATTTCGTAAGAAATCAAGTTACATAATGATACATATATAATTACATTTTTCATCTGTTTTGTCAAGTTTGTAATCTTGACTTAGCCATTCTGTTAAATTCTATGCCTATATGATATAATTAAATAAAGACTTATTATTGTGTGTGTAATGATGACCTAATTTCGACATGTTATCAATAGATATGTTATTCGTTTTTGGAATTATAACATGTTACAGTTATCAAATTTGTTATGACTATTTTATGAACCAATTTATCACGTATGTTTGTCATAATTTTTGTATCAAATTTAGAATAACTAATATTTCTAGAATTTTATTAAAATTCTCACTAGTTTTATAGCTATATTTCTATTTTATACATTCTTTCTTTGCGCATGTAAAATTTTGTCTTGTATTTTGTTGCAAATGCTGCAAATATAAAATTTTTCTATTTTTTCATTTCGTACTCACCGGTCTCATTTATATCCCAAACGATGACGATGGCGCCCAAGTTGGCCAGCCTGAGGGAGAGAAGCCTCCCCAATCCTCCGCCACCTCCTGTCACGAGAGCGATTTCACCATCTATGCTCTTCATTTTGTACCTCTTAGGAATGAATGACTTGACGATGCCATCCAATATCGCGAAGATCGACAACAACAGGAAGATAATCACCTCCCCAATTGATCGTAAATATGTCATATTGGCCCTGTACGCACGGCAAATTTCATGCGCGTTGTCTGTCTTGCGTAAGGCCTGCGTAAAACCGAATTGACAGCTTTTGCTCGATGAGCCCTTTGCGCGGCTTCTCTGCAACTGAAGCTATTGATCGTTTTAGTCTGATATTTTTCAAACCGCACTGTGTTGAAGCTGTTTTAGAACTTGCAGAGTGGCGACCAACGATTACAGCCGAAGGCTCGATGGCACTATACGTTTGATCTGAAATATAAAAACATAGTTTTCAGATAACTCATTATCACGCTTATAAAAAGAAAACAGATAACAGGAATAATTTATATCTCCGTTGAGTGTTTTTTCCTGAAGTGACTATCAAGAGGCATGATAATACTCAACGCGTTAAATATAAATACAGTAGACCTATCCGTATAATACGAGGAATGCGTTTCATGTTATATGAATCCGTGTTATACAAGTCACATAAATTATACATATATGGATTATGTATGTCTATAAAAACATATTTATAAAAGATGAGAGAGTTTATTATAAAAAATGTAAAATTAATATTAAAGATGTAATAGTAAAATTTTTTATTTTACTTTAAAACAAACAAATATTAAAACTTTTCCGTCGTATTATACGAATCCGAGTTATATGAACCTCTCTTAGATATATGAGGGTCTAATAAATGTAGGATTATTTAAAATTCGGTATTTTAAGGCTCCTGTTTACTCACTGCAGCCATCTTGGATTGATGACGTTAAAGCAAGAAATATAATAAAAATTCTTGCGATATATACATTAGAATAAAAATGTTTTTCAATAACATAGGATTTGTTATTGATAGAATAGACTTGTAAAATATACTGAAAACTCTCCTTTTGTTTGGGTAATCCACATATGTCGAATGGAATTTGCATAATCAAGGGCGAAAATAAGCCGTTTTGACAGCTACCGGATTGAAATAAATATTTGCTTTCATATATTAAATTATGACAAAATGAGAGTCTTCGGTATATCTTAATTAATACTCTACGACAATTATTGTAAATATAAAAACACTGCACTAAAACGAAAAGTAACACTGTAAGTCGCAAGAATATAATTTTTAACGTAATTTTTCACGCTTTTTATTTCACAATTTTGCCAGGTGTAATACTGTGTGTATTGTCAACACAGACTTGGCAATCGAGCCAGTGGGAGCCTTAAGGGGGTATTCTTGTCTAGAATTCTGCTTTTGAAGGTGACTTTTAGAATAGGATAAATTTAAAACTGTTCGAGTTTTCTTTCTGAAATTTTTTACACATATTTATTGTTGCTTTAAAAACATGTATAAATTTTGTTGGAAAACATATAAATATGTGGTTTTGTACGCTCGGGCACAAATGGTGTGTTTCTGATTGGCGACCATATATTGCGGACGTTGTGCGTATCTGGAAAAAAACTAAACATATTCTTAATTTGCATGAGTATTGTGAGAGATTAAGAATATGTTTGGTTTTTTTTTTCAGACACATATAACGTCTGCAACACTGGTCGCCAATCAGGGTTTTTTTCCGCGCACCATTGTGCCCGAGCGTACAAAACCACATGTTAAATTTTGTTTTTAACAAATATTTATATATGTTTTTAAAGCAACAATATGTGTGAAAAAATTCAGAAAACAAACTCGAACAATTTTAAGTTTATTCTATTCTAGTCACCTCCAAAACAGCATTCTAGACAAGAATACCCCCCTTAGCTTCCTTAAGCCTTCGGTATATTTTACAAATCTATTCTATCGATTACACAAACGCTATCTTATTGAAAAACATTTTTATTTTAATGTACGTCACAAAAATGTTTATGATATTTTTCTCGCTTCTGACGTCATCAATTCAAGAAGGCTACAGTGAGTGAACAGGAGTCTTAAATCTAAATTTTAGTTACAGACGCGCGTTATTAATTTTTTTCAATTTTGTTTTATTTCTGTCAATATATTCGATCAGTTATTCACATATATTATTATATTTACTAGCTTTCTTATGTATTTTATACTTTTAATTTTATAATTATATACAAATTGTAATCATATAAATGTAATCATAATCTTTCATAACAATCAATCATATAATATTTAAAAATAAGTTTTTAGATTATTTAATTTAGAAAGATTGATGTGCAAGATTATATTTGTGTGTGTTTTTAACATACACGGTTCGATACTAGAAACAATAATAGTTCGAATGCCTTATATAACTTCCTCGACATTGGAACGTACTGCCAGTAATGTTGTATACTTCAGCTTTCATCCAGCATGTATACATAAGCTACAGTGTTATGTAGTTTAAGAAAGTGAACTGCTAACTTCGTCGAGCGTCTTATTTAGTAAATCAAGAAGACCGTGAAAATGCTGCATTAATATACCGACCGTGAAAACTATTAAGGGTGCGTTCGGGAAGACGCTATTAGTGCTATTTGCTTATTCTATCCTTGTTTTACACCTGATGAGCGATAAAGATAGAATGATGCAATAGCGCTAATAGCGCGCTTCCCGAACGCAGCCTAAGAGACAATTTAATTATTATACATTTAACAACGCGATCTAACGATAGATATTGTGACCTTCTTTCTTCGAAATCATAAATTTAATCCTTTGTTTGTTTCCGAGATATAATTAACCCAAAATAATATATCATTCACGTTCTAAGAAACATAAATCTATTTCATATATACATTGAAACGCATTATATTTTTATTTACAATAACAAATTATATCTCTTTATAATATAAATAGGAAATATGAATAAAAGAGTTATCTCCTTAAAATATCTATTTGAAAAAAGAATTTGTTGAAAATATCACAAACAATTTAAGATGTTACAGAAAACAAGTAACGTATGAAAGTATTTCTGCCTCCAACATTGATAATGATTGGCGTAAATAGTATAATATAGTCGTATACAATGTAACAATGAAAATAAAAAATATGCACGTGTAAACATTTCAGACTTGTATACATTTAACTGCTAAAACTAAACTGCTAATTCCTTAAATTTTTTATGTAAAGTGTAATATAATTTTAATTCTTTTAAAATACTAGAGAAAAACACACTATAAGGTACAAATTAGAATTTCGATCATAATGAATTACACATACTTATTGATATGCGTATACGCAAAATTCTACGCATGTACTACAGAATTGGTGACTTAAATACATACTTTACTTATGTACTTAAGTTATCAATTCTGTACATGCGTAGAATTTTGCGTATACGCATATCAATAAGTATGTGTAATTCGCATTATAATCGAAATTCTAATTTGTATCTTATAGTGTATCTCTCTAGTGTGTTTTAAGAGAATTAATAAAAATTGTATTTAACCTACAAAACATGCTATTTTAGGGTGCGAAAATACTATAAAATGCCATCAATGCATGCGCGTTAGTAGGACTATATTCTTATTTTGGATATAAGAATTGTAGATGCCTTATACATAAGGAGTTAGCAATCTATTAATTATAGAAGTATGTATACACATACATACAGTAGAAGCTCTCTTTATTCGAATGCGAATGGAACAAATTCGAGTTATAGAGGTTTTATATTCTTCAAGCTTTGAAACTTCTTTCGAGATGTAAAAGACAATTTTGAAATAATTCAAGTTGTAGAGGTAAAATTACAGGAAATTAATGTATTCGCAAGTACTTCGAGTTAATATTATATTTTTCTTCGACTTATAAAGATCGACCTGTAAGGAATGATTGAAATTCAAATTATAGAGGTTTTCGAGTTAGAGAGATTTGTACATGTATGTACCATATATCTACATATGTATATATGTACATATATAATATTTATTTGTGTGTGTGTGTGTGTGTGTGTGTGCGCGTGCGCGCGCGCGCACATACACACGTAATATTTAAATCGCGCACACACGCATTTATGCCCGGTTTCTTCACCGTCGGATAACTTTATCCTTAGGATAAACTCACTCTTCATCTCTTTCTAACCTAACTCTTAGAAAGAGATAAAGAGTGAATTTAACCTAAGGATAAAGTTATCCAACAGTGAAGAAACCGGGCATTATTCAAAGAAATCATCTGCTCACAAGTTCATTAATATCTCTACATTCTTATTGCTTTTTTTTCCGTACGACAAAGGGGCAGATATTTATACGTGCATTTATTGCTAAGCTAATATAATTGCGATTAATTTATCGATTTGTGGATATTTTGTCGTGTTGACATCCTAGCGCACCGCTTTCTAATAATCGATGAAACTCGCTTTCAATATTCAACTACGATGTTTAACTGCCACAGGTTCATGTGATATGACAGATAACGAATTAATATTCAAGTTAAAGATATCTAAATGGTATAGATTAAGAGATTATAAAATCTTGCGCATTTTTATACCTATTATTCGTTATTTGTTACATATGTGTTTCAGAATCTCGTCAAATGTTTCTTCTAGTATATAGATTCTTCAGTCGATTTAGTAGAAATTTATAAAAGTTGAACCTTTGACTTGTAAAAAAGAATCTACTTTAATAGAATTTTCGAAGTTTAGTTTATAGTGTTTATACAGATATAATTATAGATAGAGATATAAATAAAAATATAAATAACAATTTTTCTCAACATATTTATCGAAAGAAAATCACAATTAGCCAAGAAACTATAATTAAAAAGATGCAGCCGTATTCCTGAGACATCTGCAATCAATAGTAGTCTAATGTCTATTTGTATAACATAGATTAACTTTAATCTCGGTTTAACTTACCTTTTATTTTTTCTTACAATTAGTTCTAAGAATTAGAAAAAGATAAAAAGCAAGTTAAACCAAGATTAAAGTTAATCTACACTGATAGAAATAGACATACATAACTGGATGCAATTAATAGAAATTTAATAGGTTTTTATTTACATGCAAGTACACAGAGAGTGAAAAAGATAGCAACGAATTAATTTCATGAAAATTAGATACTTGAAGTCGTATCACGCACGTGGGGTAATTTCACGTTTCGCATATTACGATTCAATTGCAACTATACGGATGAGCAGTAAACCACAAATTTTTCTACCGTTGTAGAGACAGACGGTAGACGTTTAAGTTAGTCTTGCTGCAGATTTAATTGACTTTCACTGCATGAATCTTCTTATCTTTGACGTCATTGTATTATCCACTGCGTTGTTCTAATATCCATCATCAAACTTGATTTTTGTTTTAATCATCTTAATACGTCCGTATTTTTATATTGAAGAATTAGATTGAGAGAGAGAGAGAGAGAGAAAGAAAGAGAGAGAGAGAGAGAGAGAGAGAGAGAGAGAGAGCGCCGCAAATTCCGTATTGCAAAATGGCAAACATATATATTATAAATACATTATAAATATATAAACGTAGCACAACACATTTAATTTATTAAACAATTTAAATTTTAAATAAAATAAAAACTGAAAACTATAAACTTATATTTTAAAATTACATTTCTTTCATTCTCGGATGAACTTGTTTTGTTAAAATAACACTTTATAACAAGAAGAAATGTACAAAATAAAATTACGCACGAGAAGATCTAATCGTATAATAATTCAAATTAATAATTCTAAAAAAAATTAGATGTATCCTTACCTATCGATCATCGTCCTATGCGAAAAATGCGTTTGTGGACACATAGGAGGAAGTGCGAGAAAAGGTAAAAACAGATATTTAGGAAAATATAAATTGGGCACAAAAACGCACATGTGTTTACACGATATAAGATACACTTTGCGGGAGGTGGCGAGTGTATGTCTTACCAGCACTACGGTCGTCGGTATACTGAATGGAACGCGTTGGTTCGGCTCGAAGCTCTGCCTTCACCTCGGAATATATAATCATCGAACCAGCGAGACGCAGGTCGTTGTAAAAATCGCATGCATGTATATTTAAAATCATGCATGTTCTTACGTGTACATCGCTGTAGTATTGCAATACACATACACGAATGTATCAGATGGTGGACACGAAAAGTAACTCTTCCTTGATGGATCAATACCATTAAGAATTGTATTAATAGTATAAAAATAATGAACGCTAGTACAGAAGGACTCTTTCAGATTACTGTGGTAAAAGAAGAAGGAAGAGGAGGGGGAAGAGAGAGAGAGAGAGAGAGAGAGAGAGAGAGAGAGAGAGAGAGAGAGAGAGAGAGAAAGAGAGAGATTAAATACTCTTATAAGTGCATAATCTGTTATAAAATAAAGAATTGTATGAAATCGAACTAATTGTAAGAGATTTTAACACATATAAAGTCGATATTTTTAAAATTATTTTTGTATAAAAATCTCAAGATTATTCAGAGAAGTGAATATTTTATGAGATATGTTATATATTCTGACATAAAATAAAAAAATTTGTCATAAAAGCTTTTCTTTTGGAGAAAATATAACGATGAGATGGAACAGAACATCGACGTAAGATATCTATTTCCGTAATGTGCATTTTTGCATTTTATACAATTAATTTATGTAAAATTATAAATACATGTATGTTTTTGTCATAAATATGTAATCTCTTATATAAAATATTAATGATATAGAATTAATGCTTTATAATTTTGCAGAGGCATAAGATTTTCTATTCAAAATTATTCGCAATCGCGTAAAATTAGTTCTATTTATATTAAAATTTAACACTCATTTTCACTCATAAAGCTTCCTCTATGAGGAATTAGCAAAATTATTAGCTTGTAATAGATTGGTTTCTACAAGGAGCTTTATGAGCGAAAAAATGGTAAGGAATGTGCAAGTTTCTGCACACTCTTTTTATTTTTATATAACCTTTACAGAAAGTAGACAATAAATAAAGAAACTTAATTTGAATAAAAATTTGACATTTATTCAATATATTACATAATTTTTTATTACATTTTTGTGCATTAAAAAAATTACATTTAAAAAAAATTTAAAATTAAAATTTTATAAAAAATGAACCCTTTACCTAATTCTCATCAAAATTAAAACCAACCATTCTTCCAATAATACTTTGTTTACTAAAAAAAAATTGCGGAAGTTAGAACTTCTACAAACATTTTTTGAAAAATTAAAACTGCCTTATAATCTAAAACACTGTATAAATTTTTATAAAAATAACAGTAAATAAAAGTGTTGTACTACTTTACTTGTGTGCCAAAATGCAGCGCTGTAGTTCAAGCAATTCTTAATTGAGTTATAGTATTTGAAATTTCGAAGAATCCGTACATATATGCACACACACTCATACATACATACGGGATATTAAAAAAAATGCGATTTTTCGACATTTTAGAACATTTCTGAATACATTGGCATAGAAAACTAAAAAAAAATTTATTACGAAGACAAAGCTTTCTCTATGAGAAAGCAATATTTTTAAAAGTTTATTATAAATATTATATAGTGTGCGGCAACAATAAGTATTTTACGACAATACAATACGCGGTGTAATTTCTCATATAAAAATAAATTTGGGGTATTTTTTTATAGTTACTCTATGTCTGATCACTGTTTTATCTATATATATAAACTGATAAATAATAGAAATGATAGAAAACCGATATATGTTGCTAATGTTTAGCAACCTGAATTCAAATAGAAATGTTAAGAAATATATATAAGTGAATTCAAAAATACGTGTATACGGCGGATTTTGAAAAAGATTTTCTTGAAAACAAGATATCCGAACAAAGGATGTAGCTGACACAACTAGAATCCTGAGAAACATTCGGAACATATTAATACGACGGATTTAAAAGATATTTAGGTTTGGAAGATATTTTCTAATTTAAAACTTTCCAAATAAATCTTTAATAATTAGTATGTGGTATTGTTAAACACATTGTTAATTAATCATACTGATATTGATTTTGAAGTTATACGAATGATAGTTATACGAATATAAAAGTAAATAGGTAAGTTACATAGATAGAGAGTGAGAAACATGAGACGACATATCTTTCCATATTGACAACATACACAAAATGCTGAAATTATAGTTGCGGAAAAGCCCAGAAGTAAATCAAAAGTTCAAGATAAATTTTTTCATACAAGACTTTATTATTGAAAAATTATGGTACGTATTATTACGTATGTAAATAGTTATTTGTGTAACAAGTGCGGGAAGTTGAAAATTGGACACGAGTGCGAAGTGGACGCACTCGTGTCCAATTTTCAATCCGCACGTGTTACACACACTATTTTATATTACAAGTGCGTTTAAAGTTTAAAGAATGACTTGCGAGGGGCGAGGGGGGGGGGGCAAAACCCCCCCGAGTCGAAAGTCGAGGCGCAGGCGAGGAGGAGGGTGCAGGGCTCCGCCCCTCCCCCGCCTATGATAAAAGCAACGTTTATTACAGGAGCAAATAGATGAGAAATATATTTAGTATCGGTCATGATTAATATATCCTGCAAAAGAAAGAAAGCTTTGTACGTTTTTTGTAAGGCACAAAAAGAAATTAGATTTATATATTTTTTTACATTTTAACATTTTATATTTATATATTACCAGAAAGTAAAATAAATTAATTATTTTTTTCAGTGCAGTGTGTTATGTTTGAACAGTTTAGTGTTTGTATTGAACAGTTTATCAGTATGATTGGATTATTTTTTGTGTTGGATGTAGTTAATATTTTATTGAGACTGTCTATGTATTGTTCATTTGTATGTATAGAAAATATCGCTTGGAACGCTACGGGATGTGGCGAGATGGGCAGGAAATAATCTCTTCTACTTATTTCAACACTCTGAGTACACTATTTATTCTATATCACACTTTGTATCTTAACCCGTAATCGACGTCTGAACACGACCGTGATTGAGACTCTTCTGAGCACCCAAGATGCCCGCACGCACGCGTGGCGCTTCGCGCCACGCCACTTAGAGTCCCTATAATAAGAGTCTGGACACTGTTGTCATATTTTCTATTGGCGTTGACAAAATATGGCGGAACCAATAAGATGTCTCAAATATATATATTTAGCGCGCGGTATTATTCAACTGGTAAAAATGGAACAATAAAGAAATAAACTTGTTTTCAACAATTTTATTTGTGAAAAAATACGTGTAAGAATACAGTGTGTGTAAGAACACAGATTTAATTTAAAAGTAAATAATGTTATTTAATAGTAGCATGTCTTGTCATGGTTTTACTATGTTTGCACAAGCTCGCGCACAAGCCTGAACTCTAGAATTAGATGAGGAAAGAACAAATCATAAGAATCCGTTTATTGAGAGAGATTGCGTTTAGTAATTTATGTAATTTGAAATGGCTAGATTGGGCAGAACTATACAAAAAATACCAACATTTGTTGCATAGGAGAAGGGAAACTGCCCGAAAACCTTCCCAGTATTCGTGAACAAATTATTACATAGATTATATAAAATACAATAGAAATACAATAAATGTATAAAACACATAAAAGAAACAAATCAATAGTTATTATAGTACAGTCCTTTCCTTTTATTTATGACAAAATAAAATTGCATTCACTGATGCATTTCTTTGTTATGTAATCAGGTTCATTATCAAGGAAATATTAATAATATGTAAGCTCATAATTTCTCTTAATGTAGTCAAAATAAAACAGATCACGTAATATCAAGAAAGGACTGTTCAATTAGTCAAGCAAATCAATCAGAATATAAAATTCAATAATTCATAATTCGCAAAATACTTAGTAGAATAATTATCAAGTCAATGAGAAATAACTTTTATAGCAACGCACGGAAACGAATATTCGGTAGTTTTATAATCACGCAAAAGACGATTTATATATTTCGCAAGGAACGCAGTTTCATTTAATATGTATTACAAGTGAATGTAAAGAATGTTCGCAAAGTAACGCAATGAACAATAAGCGATATAATAGAATCAATTATAATGAAACAATCGCACAAAAGAAAGAAGTAAAGTTTTGCATTGAAATAAAATGATTTGAAATCAAAGAATTAATTAATGAATGGACTTTTATACTGAGCTCAGTGTTATACAATTGAGTCGAAATTAATTGTGCACAAACCTGAAATAAGAGAGGATGTTTTCCTCTCAACACGCGAAACTTATTATATCTCCTCTAACTAGCAAGGATAACCCTCAGATGCATTAAGGATACTTTGATCAGAATCCTTACCGTAACGTTAGATGAAATTCTAATGTCTCTCCTCAGAATTGTGAAATAATTGGTTACCTTGATTGCAAAGCAGACGAATAATTATAGATAGTCTTACAGACCACGCAATAGACAAATTTCTTCTCGATGTATAAGTAGCTGCTCGTATTCAGCCTGAACAGGATTCCTCGACCGTTCCAGAAAATGGCTTCCTTCCTTCGTTTCACGTGCCGGCATGGCTCGCCGGGGCAGATATTCCTGGATTCCTTTCGGTGACGATCGTAGTTGTCCGTATCAACCACGTTAATTGGTGTATGATAAATAGTTATATTCTTAATGCACACGAATAGGCAGATTTCAGCGACTGTACAACTTTATCGCAAAACGAGACGAAAAGATGACGCAATTATATATCGAACTTAGCTATAACGCACGATGTATCGCGCTCGAGATATGGAGAACGAATGCTCGCTCGGCCGGGCTGCGCGCCCCTCCTAACATGCTCGAGCATGCGCGGCACACGTGTGCCTCGCCGCCTGGGACGCAACGTTGTCGGCGCCGCTCGCGCGCTTTTTCTCGGAACTACGTAGAATGCGCGGCAACCTATTGTATTACAACCGCCATAGATGGCCGCAAAAAAGAATAACACAATCTCTCTCTCTCTCTCTACGCTTTCAACTTCAAACATACTACTAAAATTTTTATTTTTTAATCGCCCTTTTTGGCAATCAATTTTTATGCAAAACGTAATATATCGTTTCATTATTTTATTAAATAAATCGCAGCAAGTTTCCAGCGCATTACAACGAATATCAGCCATTTTTATAGTAAAGAACTCTATTAAATCACAATTTTTATTCTTAACATAAGGTAGATATTTTCTTAGAATAATTTCCATATCATGAAAATAATTAAAAGTCGCCGTGTTAACAAAAAACAATGTTGTTGATTTAAAACACCTTAAATGTACTAATTTGGAATACTTCATATTGGCATCAAATGTTGTCGATCCAGCTGAATCAATATAAGTTTTACAAACTGTCGGCAGTTTAGAAATTTTATGAAGAATATAACCAGCAAGAGAATATAATACATTTAAGTGAACATTGTCCATATGAATTTCTATTTTATCAATGTGAGCAGGAATTATGGGAATTTTGTACGATATTTTACGATTCTTTTTTTTTGGACAATTTGTTAAAAAATTAACTACTAAGGTACCCTCGTCTTGTTCGTAATTGGTGTTTCCTAGAACTTGTAAATATTGTGAAACGCTATGGATCTTTAAGCTTTGTTTGAACTGTAATGCATTGGGCACAGGAAATTTCTTTCGTATATTTGAAAACAAGTTTTCAACACAATCCTGAGTGAATCTTGCGCCCAACACATATGAATATCCCTGTTCATTGATTAAATAATTTGTCAGTTCTATGAGAGATGTAGTAGTGATTATAATACTGCATTGTACGGGTTTAAATTTTCCATCTTGTCCAATTTTAATATTACAGAATAGATCAATGACTGATTTCAAAAACTCTATACTCTCATCAAATTTTCTTCGCGATTTTTCTTCTCCTTCTATTTTTCCTAATGCAGTTGCACAAGTTCGAGAAGTAATTAAATTGAACCATTTTGATACAATTTCAAT
This sequence comes from Temnothorax longispinosus, assembly GCF_030848805.1. Classification (NCBI taxonomy): domain Eukaryota; kingdom Metazoa; phylum Arthropoda; class Insecta; order Hymenoptera; family Formicidae; genus Temnothorax; species Temnothorax longispinosus. The sequence continues at coordinate 12,947,407 of NC_092358.1, forward strand.
AAATAGAGCAGTTACTTTATATTCGTTTATGTTACGTTCTTCTCCCATAAATTTCAATGCACTACTAACATCTCTGTCATATAAAGCGGTTGCCTTATTAACTCTCATTTTATTGAAATTCGTAAGAGTAATAGTTTCCTTATCTAATTTTGGTGCTAATTTAAACACGACGTTTTCCGGCTCAGCTACTAAATCTTCGACATGTGCATATTTAACAATGCATGAAGATAGTTCATACAGTTCCGCGAAATTCTGTGGCAATATTATAATTTTATTATTCACCAAGGCAGATCGAAGATTTTTCAAAAGATGTGGAGCATCGGCAAAGAAGAACAGTTTTCGACTGTTATCTAGTGGATGTGGCACCGAGTTTCTAATTTTGGAATACTTTGTTGCAGATATATTTTCAAAAGCTCTCCACATGCTTTGATTAACCGCTCCCATGTCAGATGTAATACTGTGAACTTTAAGACCTACTAATTCGGCTTTTTCAATTATTTTAAGAATAATTTCTTTTAAAATTGCACCATTAAATCCCTCAGGAGTGTAATAGTACGCCACAATTTGTTTTCATCGTATAAATATACCGCAAATCATGCGTGGCAAAAGGCATCGTCCCTATATATATATATATATATATATATATATATATATATATACATTTTATATATATATATATACACACACATGCAATTATATAAGTAAATAGATTAAAATCAAACATTCAAAAATGTGCAATATGTGCGATGGTGATTCAATAATTATCCGCACTCTATTTCTGTAATTTAGTAGAACAATATGTTGTGAGGCGGAAGTCGCCGTGCCCGAATTGCGACACATAGCTGTCAGCGCACATCCCGAATATTGCCAAACTCACCTGAGGTGGCATTCCGGGTGTCGCAAGCGGCTTCCAGGTCGCTCACCCGGAAGCAAAAGCGCTGACAGCTAAGTCAGCATCGCGGAAGTAATACGCGAAGAGATAAAAAGCCCGCCCTTCCGAGAAGCGGCGGGCAGTCTTAACCGAAAGGCGATATCGCGTGCGACCGAACGTTATCAACTCTAGTGTAAAAGCCCGCAAGTCAGGGCAGTGTAATAACAAGACATCTGTATCGTTATAACAGCAAGTTTATTAAAAGGTTATTTAAAACAAGAGTCTGGCTAGTGTTTCCTCCATCCTCCTGGCGGATCCTAAAGAATCCCGTGCCGACCCTGCAATCCAAGGTACGGCACAACAAATAGTAGAGAACATACAATTATGTCATTTTTCAACGTAAAGAAAAAGAACAAAGAATTGAAAAGCAAGGAACATGTGAGTAGGGAGGCAACAGATACTTTTACACTCGGGGATCTCGCTTGTGGTTACGCGGGGTCGGGGGGGGCTTTGCTGCCGCGGGGGGAGCGCCGTAAGCGGTGGGCGAGGGGGTCGAGGGACGGTGTAAAGGGTCACCGGAGAGGGGGCTATGCGGGGGGAAGAGAAAACTGGGCGAGAGGGGTTGCGCGACGCGAGGGGAACATTTGACGGAAGATTGGGTGCGGCAGGGCCGCCAACGGGGGTTCGGCGCGGGGCAGGGCCGCCAACGGGGGTTCGTAGCGGGGATTTGGGCATTTTCCGAGAGGGCGCTCGGAGCGGCGCTCGCGTCGTTACCGACCGTTTTTGGAGAATCGCGGGCCGATATTTTTCGTTTGTTTTTTTTTCTTTTCATCGTCGTCGGTCGCGCACGCGTTCGGGCGCGTCCGAACTTGTTCGAACTCGTTCGAGGTCGCTCGTCTGGACGTTTCGGAGGTGAGGGGTAGAACGACGCGTTCTAGATGGTTCGTTTCGCGGGGGGGGTGTCGCGCGCCCGTCGTCGTCGTTTTTTTGTTTTGTTTTTTTAACTCTCGGTCCGAAGGTCGTTTTGATCCGCGTCGCGACGGGCAGCACGTGGTTTTCCAGACTCATCGGGATCGATGGAGATGACTCATCGTCTAGTCGTTCGATCGACGCGTGACAATTTTTTCGACGCGCGTTCGAACTCGGCGTCGCGGTCGCTCTCGTCGTTTCCTAATTTGGTCTCGTCTCGCGGTTTTCCCTCCTTTTGTCTCGCGGTTTTCCCGCCCATCCCCGACGCGACGCGTCGAGAGATCGAGCGAGACGACTCGTCTCTTCGTTCGCGATAATTTTCATTCACCTCGCGTTCGACCTGTAATTCACGATTCGCGATAATTTATGTAACGCGCGTTCGAATTCGGCGTCGCGGTCGCTCTCGTCGTTTCCTCCTTTTTGTTTTTTCTTTTATTTTTCGTCGGAGGATGTCGCGAGCGGTTGTCGTCATTCCGGGAAAATCGCGTCCGGCAGGGGTACGTCTTCCGTTGAGACGACGAACGGGGAAGTATAAATTGAACGGGCGCGCGAACGGCGCGGCAAACGGTTTTTTTTCTACGAGGATTCTAGAGCGCGGTCGAGAGTTAATATATTTGTAAAGAAAATACGGTATGGGAACGGACGGACGCTATTGCTCGTCGATGGTGCGTTTGCTTCGCGGCAGAGAAGTCGGATTTCGAAACGTACTCGCTGGCACTGACACGTGGTGTCCCAAGCATTCTAGATCGCATATCAGTAAAAACGAACGCAGGTGGTGTCCCAAGAATTTCAAATTGCATATCGGTAGAACCGAACACATTTGGAGGGCTTTGGACTCATACGTTAAAACATGTTGGTGTATGGTTCGCGGCAGCGTCCGTAACGTTTACGACGAAGTATTGACGCACGAGTTCTGTTTACAGTGTGGAGGGAATTGTAAAATAGGTTTGTGGGATACTTATGATTACACCGAAACATTAATGTGGGAGGATTCAAGATGGAGATCTTTTTACTTTGATATAGACGTCAGCGGTGCGAATGTAGCGTCGGCGATACGTCCCAGCCGGAACGCCGACGTCTGTAGACGTCCAATTGATATCTTATAGAAGCTGATTCGACATCTATCGACATCTATAGACGTTGAAAAGACGCTAGCATTCCGGCTGGGGTACTCGCGAATGAACGATCGCCGTTATCCGTCGTCCGAGGAATCGGACGACGAATGGCGCTGTCGCGAGCCCATGCCTAAGTTTTCGTCCGATTCGGACAACGAATCGGCGAGAGTCGAAACACCGTTGTCGAGTGCGCGCGCGTCGGTGGCGAAAGAGGACGCGCGATGGAATCTGGCTACCCATCATCTGCGTAGGGAAATCGGAGCGCGAATCGATCGCGAGCGAAAGTGGATAGAGACGACGGTGGCGAACTCCGTCAGGGCGAACGATTATATGCGTCGCCTGCCGCTCAAGTATTATGTCTATCACGAGTCGGTGTACGGAGGAAAGAGCAGGATATATCGGAATCAAACCGCCTGGTCTCGTCGTCTTTTCGACCGAGTGAAGTTCAACGTTCCCGAGGGTGAACCTTTCTGGACGCGATGCGGAAAGAGTGCGACGAGTTGCTCGCCGCGGACGTCCGCGACGCGGACGGGTACCGCGCGTGGAGACGGCGATGCGACGAGTGTCTCCGACTCCTGCGGGAGCAGTGTCGAGTCAAACGCTTCGGGAAGCGAGGAAACACGGGAGCCGTGAGCGCTCTGGTGGCTCTGATAGCGCGATTGGAAGGTACGAGGGAGGATCTGCGTCAACGATTCGAACGCGCCGTAGGTGCCGGCTTGGACGGAGGGGAAGGTGGTAGCGGCGGCAGCAGCGACAGAGGTTTCTCGTGGATCGAGATCGACGCGGCGTTCCAACGTCGCGTGCTGACCGGCGCCGTGACGAACTCGACGTACATCGAGCCCGCGCGATTTCTCGACGACGCGAAGGGCACCGTGCTCGAAAAGGTGCGGGATAATATGACCGAACACGGGTGTCTGAAGGTAAACGTCATATTCAACGGGGAATTCGTAGCGGACGTTAAGACCGACGTGAAGAGTATCGCTACGCGAAACGAACAGCTTCTCCCAGGGTCCGATCTGTGCGAGTGGTACGATAAGCACGTGCGCGACGCGATTCTAACGCGGTTGGAAGAATTTCAGGAACGCGACAGCAGATGGGCGTTGTCGCGAATATTGAACCTAATCGTGAACGTGAACAAGTGTAATCCCATGCGCGTGGGATGTTGGATGAAAATACCGCTGGGTATAAGACTTAAAAAGACGGTGGTCAACGTGCCGTCGGAGAACGACACGTGTTTCGCGCGCGCGGTGGTCGCGGCTCTGTACCCCGTCAAGCGCAACGCGGAACGACACGGCTCGTATCCCGATTACGCGACGGTGCTGAATCTCGACGGGATCGATTTTCCCATAGATCTAAAAAAGATCGGAAAATTCGAACGTCAGAACGACGTATCGATCAACGTGTTTGCAACTCGGGAAGGAATTGAAAAGAAAGCTAAGTTCGGCCGGGGCGCCGACCACAACTCGATCGTGCCTCTGCGGTTGACCGACGATAAGCGGGACAGGCACGTAAATCTGCTGTATCTGCGCGATACGCTGCGCGGCGTCAACAGGGGCCATTTCGCCTGGATAAAGAATCTGTCGCGATTGGTGAATTCGCAATTGACCGCGAAACGGTGCGCGAAGCACGTTTGCGATCGGTAGGTAAAAGAAATGAAAATGAAATAAAATGAAATGAAAAAAAAAACACGAAGAACAAGGAAAAGACGAGGCGTTATTTTTTTTTTACATACGCACAGTAATCGCTCGCACGTTATTTTTCGCAGATGTCTACACTATTTCTATACGCGCGACAAGTTGGCCGCCCACAGCGTCGACTGCGGTCGAATGAACGACTGCGCCGTCGTTCTCCCGAACGAGAGCGACAAGTGGCTGTCTTTCGACAATCACGACAGAAAGGAGCGACTTCCCTTCGTAGTGTACGCGGATCTGGAGTGTCTTCTCGAACGACGGGAGAGGGAAAACGTCGAGGGGGGCCCGAGAACGGAAAGATACGCTTATCAGCGTCACGTACCGTTCAGCGTGGGCTACTATCTGTGCTGCACCTACGACGATACCGCGTCCGCGTACAGATATCGTCGCGGCGAGGATTGCGTTTCGTGGTTCGTGAACGAGCTTCGCGTTCTCGCGCGTCGCGTTAAGAATAAATTTTTCACCAATGTAGCGATGGTGGAACTTACGGAGGACGAGAAAAGCGAATTTCTGCTCGCGACTCATTGTCACGTGTGCGAGAAACCGTTCCAACCGGAGAACAATCGCGTGCGGGATCACTGTCACCTAACCGGACGCTACAGAGGTCCGGCGCATTCTCGTTGCAATCTGAATTATAGAAACGTTTACGTGATTCCCGTGTTCTTTCACAATTTGTCGGGTTACGACGCGCACTTCGTCGTCGAGAAAATCGCGAACGATTTCGAGGGCGGGGTCGATCTGCTGCCGCTCACGAAGGAAAGCTACATATCTTTCTCGAAGACCGTTAAGGAGACGCAGACGGACGGGAAATGGGATCGGTACGTGAAGCTTCGATTCGTGGACTCGTATAAATTTTTAGCGGCGAGTATCGAAACTCTGGCGTCCTATCTGAACAGGGACAAGCTGAGAATCACGCGTTCGGAGTACGCGGATTTGAGCGCGGAGGATCTCGATCTGCTCACTCGCAAGGGTGTGTTTCCGTACGAGTACGTCGACGGTGCGGACAAACTGCGGGATACCGAGCTTCCGCCGCGCGAGGCCTTTTACAGCTCCCTGACCGACGAGACCGCGAGCGAGAGCGACTACGAACACGCGACGAAGGTCTGGCGACGTTTTCGCGTGCGTGATCTCGGCGAGTACAGCGATCTGTATCTCAAGACCGACGTGCTTCTTCTGGCGGATATATTTGAAAATTTTCGGGACGCGTGTTCGGCGAGTTACGGGCTCGATCCCGCGCATTACTACACGTTGCCGGGGTACACGTGGGACGCCATGCTCAGGTACACCGGCGTGCGTTTCGAGTTGCTCACCGACATCGACATGGTGCTGTTCGTGGAACGCGGAATACGCGGCGGCCTCAGTCAATGTTCGCTCAGGTACGCGCGAGCCAACAACAGGCACGACTCGTCCCAGCCCACTACGTATCTCATGTATTACGACGTGAACAATCTGTACGGCTGGGCTATGAGCGAATCGTTGCCCTACGCGAATTTCCAGTGGCTCGACGATCCTGAGAAATTCGACGCGACGACCGTGCCGACGGACAGCGACGTCGGTTACATTTTGGAGGTGGATCTCGAGTACCCGCGAGACCTGCACGACGCCCACGCGGATCTGCCGTTGTGCCCGACGCGCGACAAACCGCCCGGCAAGCGACAGGAAAAACTGCTCGCCACTCTCTACGACAAATCGCGCTACGTGACGCACTATCGAAACCTGCAGCAATGTCTGCGACTAGGTATGCGTCTGACGCGCGTTCGTCGCGTTCTACGATTCGCCCAGTCGCCGTGGCTTCGCGTCTACATCGAGCTGAACACCGCGCTTAGGACGCGCGCGAGCAACGAGTTCGAACGGAATTTGTACAAACTGATGAACAACGCCGTCTTCGGCAAGACTATGGAGAACGTGCGCGATCACGTGGACGTGCGTCTCGTGACGCGATGGGACGGGAGATACGGCGCGGAGGCGTTGATCGCTAAGCCGAACTTTCACAGCAGGAGCGTCTTTTCGGAGAATCTGGTGGCGATCGAGCTGCGAAGGCTCGAGGTAAAATTCAACAAGCCGATCTACGTGGGTATGTCTATTCTCGAGATATCCAAGACGCGTCTCTACGAGTTTCACTACGACTACATGGTGCCGCTCTATCGCGACCGTTGTCGAATTGCCTACACGGATACGGACAGTCTGATCTATTCGCTGGAGTGCGAAGACGCGTACGAGGGTATGAAACGCGACGTGCACAGGTTCGACACGAGCGATTACGCGGAGAACAACGCGCACGGTATGCCGCGCGTCAACAAGAAGGTGCCAGGTTTGATGAAGGACGAGAACAACGGCGCGATCATGACGGAGTTCGTGGGCCTCAGAGCGAAGATGTACACTTACAAGGTACTCGGACGCGACGACACCAGGAGAATAAAGGGCGTCAAGAGAAACGTAGTCGCGAAGAGGATCACGTTCGAGGATTACGTGGAGTGCCTGCGGAACGCGCGCGAGCTGAAGACGCACCAGTCGTGCATACGCTCGACGCTGCACGAGGTTAACACCGTGTCGGAGCAAAAACTAGCCCTCAGTCCGCACGACGACAAGCGATACGTGACGTCGAACGGCGAGGAGACGCTTCCGTGGGGACATTACAAAATACCGTTGTAAAAAAAAGGGGTGAAACAATATTGTACGCTTTAAAAATTGTTTTATCGTAAAAATCAACAACACGTAAGAAACAAATCGACGAATGTGTAAACTTTTATTGACAATAAAGTAAGCGTTGTCTACTAATGTCTAAGTATTTCTTTCTTTTTACAACACAGACGCCTTATCTATCCACGAATTGTGCGAACTGTCCATTCCCAACCACTTCACGAACGCTCGATTGCCGCGCTTGCGCAGAACTTTTTCCACGAGATAAACGTCGGGATTGGAGACGCGCAGCAACTCGTGTTCGTAGAATCCTCCGGCTATCGCTTCTTCGCGAACGTCTTTCAGCAGATATGTAACGGGATTAGTCCTTTGTATTTTGGCTATTCGAAAGATCTCGGTGATCCAATTGGGAGTGTAGCCTTTTTCGAAGATCGTTTTGAATTTGCTCACGCGCACCGGATCGCCGACTCGAAATTTCGCCGGCGCGGCTATCTTCGCGCGACCGTACACCGTGCGCAGCAGTTTTTCGGCGACGGTGGGCGTCACGTCCGCCGGACGCATTCGGATCGTTCTGTGTTTGCGACGATTGTAATTCGACAAGAGGCGCGGCAGCGAGTCTATCCATCTGTACGATCCCTGGAGCGTGAAGAGTTTCCACATGTCGTTTTTCAGCGTGCGATTGAATCTCTCCACCACCGACGCTTTCATCACCGAATACGTGGAATAGTGATTCACCTCGCGCTCGTCGAGGATTTTGCGCACGTCGGCGTTGTAGAATTCCTTTCCTTTGTCCGTTTGCAGATTCCTGGGGTGTCGCGCGTCCTCGCGAAAGATCTTTCGGAGAGCCGTCGCCTCCTTTCCGCCTTTGCTCTTGAGCGGGATCGCCCAGGCGTACTTGCTCAACACATCGATGACCGTCAGAATGTAATTGTGGCCCGCGTTCGCGCGCGAATAGGGACGCATCTCGACCACGTCGGCCTGCCACAGGTCGTCGTAACCGCGCACCACGACGCGGCGGCGAGGAAAATTTTTTCGCGCCGGCGCGTGCAATTCTTCGACGAGTCTACGTTTTTCCACGCTTATTTTGTTTGATAATCTTCAAAACGGTCTTGATCGCGATGATTTCAACCTCGTGCCTATCCGCGGTATTCTTCACGGTAACGAACTCCTCTTTAAATTCTTTTATCGCGTCGCTCAAAGTCTTTCCGAGTTCCGCGATCGCTCCCTCGACGAACCTCTTGTTGGCCGCGTCGGCGCCGATCTCCGGCACGGCCACTCTTCGTATCTTGCGCTCCTTCGCGTCGTAAAAATCCTCGCTCATGAAGAGCGCGTTGTTGCGCGCGTAATTGCGCAGGGACTCGATCGAGGAGCGCAATCTCACCGCGGACGCACCGTCGACTCCGTCGCCGCTGCCCCGATTCGTCAGAGACATGCCGAATTTGTTCACGGACATCGCGCTGGCGGGCGCGCGACTCGCACTGACGTCGCGACCGACGCGACCGATCAATTTATGACGAAGCCGGCCTCGCGAAGTTCCTCGATTATCGACAGGATTTCGTTGTCGTGAGCATCGTTGCCGGCCCGACGAGAGGCGTCCAGCAGTCGAAGTCTATCGACCAGCTCGTTGGGATCGTCCCAGTGAACGTAATCGATAGCGTTGTCGGTCAGTCGCATGGCCGACGGTAGCCCGGCACCCTTCGTAGTTCCAACTCTGAGAGACAAATTTACGAGCGGCGCTATTATATTTTTGTACTTCGGTCCCTTGTTGCCCTTGACGGGATTGTCGGCTTTGCCGCCGCGTTTGTGAGCGCTGGTGGAAAAAAGTATGCTCCTGTACGTTATTTTGTCCTTCTCTGTGTAGATTTTAGGGTCGGGTTTTCCCATGAAGATCAACTCGTACAGGCCGCGCGTGCCTTTGTACGGTACACCGTCGATGACCATTGTGTCATCCGGTTTCAGCTTGAATCGCTTGTTTCCCAGCATCGCGCCTTTCTCGCCGAAATGCACTCCGTAAACGGTGTCGAGCTCCTTGTTTTTGTCGCCGCCCAGAAGAGCGCCCAAGTATTCCCGCCCCAACGGTCCTAGTTTGCTAGTCAGAACGTCGCGACTTTCCGCCGTACTCAAAGATTTCCCGGCGGACGTCTCCAATGTGGGAGGCGGAGTTGTCGTCTCCGATACGATCTCGCGTTCTCTGGGTAAAAATTGGACCAAATCGTCGCGGATCGGCGTGGAGCTCATTGCGGTCGTCGTCGTCGCGGGAGCCGAACTCAGCCGTGCCGGACGCGACTCTCCTTTTTCCGCCGTCGCGGTTGTCCCGATTGGCGCGAATACGTCGTCGTCCTCCCAGTAATCGCGCTCCAGGTCGGCGCCAGCGTCGTCGTCGTCGTCGCCGTTTTCGCTGTCCTTCTTCGCTCTCTTCGTCGCTTTCATCTTTTTCGGGAACGCAAAGCCAGCGTCGTCGTCGTCGTCGATTTTGCCCGGTCCTTTACCTCTGCGTTCCATGTCATCGGCGAGCCGTTTCAGAGGTTTGACGATAGGCTCGTACCTCTTTTCCAGAGCGATCTCGCTCTCCATTTTTCCGGCCCTGAGAGCGGCGTACTTTCTGCGAATCGAGGCACGCGTCTTGGCTATTTCTCGCGCGGTTCTCTCCTCCGCGATCGCGCTCATACTCGCGTCGTTCGACGAGGCGCACTGATCGACCCTACAGCACGGCGAAATCGTGGAAGCCCCGTCTGTACCGTCCGCCTCGCAACGCGCTGTCCTTGTCTATCACGGCGAAACCGTAGGTGCGCCGCCAACACTCGCGACAGAAGGCGCGAAATTCGTCGTACGACATGTCGATGTTCACGTGATCGTCGTACACGTGTCGCAGATTGGTGCCGTCCTGCCTGAACAGGATCAGCAGATTTGCGTTGTCGCGCACGAGATGTTTCGGTATCTTGGCGTACGTCTGACAGAGATAGAAGCAATCGATATTCGAATGTCGACCCATAGAAAAGTACTCCCTCATTCTGTCTTGCTTGTCGCAGGCCACGTCGTCGAAGATGAAAACCGAGTCGGGAAGCGCCTCGTCGGGCGGAACGACGTCTCGATTGTCGGAAAACGCGTGATAGCCGATCTCGTCTATAGGCTCGAACAATCGTTCGAGATATCGATACTTCGGTTGTTGCAGAGATTTCGAGTACACGTATACGTTCTCGAAACGGAGACCGTGCGGTTGTTCTAGCAGGCTCAGCAGAACGTTTGTCTTACCGCAATTGGAGGGACCGCAAATGATGCAACGGACGACGTTCGGAAGGAGAGGACCGTGCCGGCGCGATTCTCCGTTTCCTCTCTCGGTCGCGACCGACCCCGCCGACGTTTTGCGATCCAGATTTGAGACTCCTAACGTCGCCGTCTGTCGCACGAATCGCATGTTTGCCTTCTCTCTCTTTCTCCCTCGAGTTTTTTCGCTCGGTTCGTTTGCGATGAGTCTCTCGATCGCTGGAAAAAAAGAGGGGGAAGCGCGGACGTCATTTCGTTTCGTCACGCGTGCGCAAACGCCTCGCGCGCGGGTATAAGTAGCGCGAGCGTGTTGCCGTATCCGTAGAAAAAAAAATTTATTGTTCGCGCGCATCGGTGAGATGTCTCACAGTGGTGTGTTTCCCATACTGGTGGACGGTTACGAAATTCTCAATCTAACGGTGGAAGAGTTGCAATATATTCCGAAGGTCCTTCTATTGCGTCAATTTGGGAGATACGTGCACCTGTTGTGGGACCGTTTGCCGGAACATATACAAGCGGATCCCGAGGTGCAGAGATATCGCCCGTGCATGCGACACTACAATCGTCCGTGGCAGCGAACACACATAGACGGTCCACCGCCGCTCATCAAGGACTGCCACGAGTGCAATCGCTTTCGCCCTGTGAACGGTGTATCTTCGATTTCCCGTTCGAATTAAGAAGAAGCGAATGCTCCTCGCGCAACCGCGACCGAATGCGCGGCATCGGTCTGACCAATCGCGCGATAAACGCTCTTCCCTTCGAACTGCACATACCCGGTTATCAGTTCTGCGGGCCCGGTACGCGTCTAGCGAAGAGACTAGCGCGCGGTGAAGAAGGCATCAATCCGTTGGACGCGGCGTGTCGGGAGCACGACGTCGCGTATTCGCGAAGCGGCGAGCTCGCCGAGCGACACGTCGCCAATCGACGGCTCGCCGAGAGGGCGCGCGAGCGCGTCACCGCGAAGGATTCCACGGCCGGTGAGAAACTCGCCGCGGCGGCCGTATGGGCGGCTATGAAGACGAAGACGAAGCTGGGCATGGGTATGGAACGCAAAAGGAAAACGAGAAAAGGAACGGGATTGAGGAGAAGCGCGAAGACGAGAAGGAAGAAGCGGAGGATACTTCCGACGGCGAAACGCGGCGGCTTCTTGCCCTTTCTACCGATGTTGGGCGCTCTCGGTTCCTTGATCGGTGGCGCGGCCAGCGTGGCCAAAGCGGTGAGCGCTAACAAAGCGGCGCAAAAACAGATCGACGAATTGCAGCGACACAATCGCGCGATGGAGGGTCGCGGGTTGTACCTCGCGCCGTATAAGAAGCGCGGAAGTGGCGCGAGGAGAGTCGGCAAAAAAAAACCTCGCGTAAAAAAGCAAGGTTAGCGCGTCTACCTCCGTACGGCGTCACGACCGACGAACAGCTCGATCGAGCGGCGCGTCGCCTGCGCGTGCCGTTCTTCCGCGGGGTGTTCATGCGCGACGCTCTGCCGACGAGGGTGCGACGCGCGGAGTGCGGCATCGTGAATCTCGACGACGCGGTGGGCCCGGGCACGCATTGGGTCGCTTACGCGAAAAAAAGGGAACTCGGCGATCTACTTCGATGCGTTTGGAAATCTCCGCCCGCCGAGGGATCTCGCGCGGTATCTCGGCGACGGTGGCGACGAGAGCGCGATCGTGACATACAATCGTCGCGCGTTCCAGACATTCGATCAGAGAATTTGCGGACAGCTGTGCCTGCGATTTCTTCGCGAGATCGATTGGGGGGGGGGGCGGGCGGACGATCGACGTTCTCCCGCAATGTCGCTGACGCTCACGTTGACCGGGACCGGCAGCGTTCTCACGGTGAGTCACTTTCCCGCTTTGGATCTGAACGACGGCGAATACGAGCTGGGTTTGGCGACTTTTGAGACGTACAATTCGATACCGAACGTTACGTCCGCGAACAATCGCTTCTACTACGGCAAGGACGACCGGAGAATCGTCGTTCCGGAAGGTTCGTACGAGCTGCGAGCCGTGAGCAGATATCTGCGCGCCGCTATTCTCCATCGCGAACGTCGCGCCCGCGAGAGAGACAAAATTAAGGAGAAAGGAGGAAAACCACGAACCGACGACGCTGGACGGGTAAAAGAAAAAACCGAACGGAGAAGGACGAAACCGACGACGAGATTTATCGCGCATACGTGGACGAAGACGACGACGACGATGACAACGATGGCGACGGTTATGACATATACGGGGACGACGACGGTGGCGACAGAGTGCTCCATCTTCGCGCCAACGAGAATACCATGAGAAGCGAGATAAAGTGCGCCTACCGAGTGAATTCTCGAGCGATCGTATCCTAAAACCGAACAAATGGTACGTTTCCGACGGACCCGTTGACGTCATGAGCGTGAACATAATTCGCATCAAGTGCAGTATCACCGCGGGAGCGTACAGCAACGGACGCTCGGTGCACGCGATACACGAATTCGCGCCGAAAGTTCCACCGGGATATAAACTGTCGGAGACTCCGACGCAGATCATTTACCTCCCGATCGTCGCGCGAAACGTCACCGATATCACGGTGCGAGTCGTGGATCAGAAAGATCGGCTGATCGACTTTCGCGGCGAGGAGATAACGATCAGATTGCACGTACGTCGTCGTCACGGTTAGTGTGTGTGCGCGTATCCCTGAAAAAAGAGAGAGCGAGAGGAGGGATGCTCGTTCTGAACGGATCTAGCGCGAATTGTACGAACGAGCGAGCTAGCTCGTTCTGCGACGAGATCAGAAGCGTTGGAAAGAGAAGAGGCGGAGGAGGGGGACCCGTTCTCAGCAACGCCAACGTCAGATTCCTACGATCGCTGGGTCTCGCCGTGAGAAACGCGTCACCGTCGAGCCGTTTCTACCTCGAGAGGAAAAATCATGGCCGACATCCTGAGTATCGGCGGTGAGCCGATCTTCGACGAGCGCATCATCGGAATCGAGACTCACACGTATAACCCGTACGTCAACACAACGTTCGGACACAACGACGAGATACGAATACCCATACAACAGCAGGATCTGTATACACTGCCGTGCGACAGTTTTCTGTACGTCGAGGGACGACTCAACGACGACGGCGCGACGAATGAGGAACAATACGCGAAATTAGTCAACAACTGCGTCGCGTTTATGTTCGACGAAATTCGATACGAGCTCGACAGCGTGGAGATCGACCGGTGTAGAAACGTCGGCATAACCAGCACGATAAAGAACTACGTGTCGCTGACCGTCGAACGAGCCAGAAAACTGCAGAACGCTGGATGGAGTTATCCGACGAGCGAATCGAATCTGAACAACGCGTCCCATCAATTCAACTTTTGCGTACCTTTGAATATTCTTTTGGGTTTCTGCGAGGACTACAGACGCGTGGTGATAAACGCGCGACACGAGCTTATCCTGATACGCTCTCGTAGCGACCACAACTGCGTCGTAGATCCGAAGAAGACCGTGCCGAGAGATCCGGCCAAGGATCCTAAAATTACGTTGTTGAAAGTGCAATGGCGTATGCCTCACGTGGCGCTGAACGACGTGACTAAATTATCGCTGTTGCGAACGTTGGAGAGCGGACGATTTCTGAGCGCGGGCTTTCGCTCTTGGGATCTGTACGAATTTCCCCTGCTGCAAAGCACGACCAAGCATTCGTGGGCAGTGAAAGCCGCGCCGCAATTGGAGAAGCCGCGATACGTCATATTCGCGCTGCAGACCGGACGGCGAAACGAATTCGCGGGCGACGCCTCGAGGTTCGATCATTGCGCGCTCGCTAACGTGAAATTGTATCTCAACTCGGAATTCTATCCCTACGACGACGTAAATGTGGATTTCGAGAGCGACAAGTTCGCCGTGCTGTACGAGATGTACGCGAAATTTCGAGGAGCGTATTACGGGAACGATCGCGACGACGCGCTCTTTTCCCCGCGCGAATTCGCGCGGGTAGCTCCGCTCGCGGTGATCGATTGTTCCCGTCAAAACGAATCGGTGAAGAGCGCCACCGTGGACGTGCGCATCGAGTTCAAAAACAAGGAAAACGTTCCGCCGAAAACCACGCTCCAAAACCACCACAGCTTTTTGTCTCATCGTTCACGATCGAGTCATCGAGTACAGTCCGCTGACCAACGTAGTGCGCAAAATTATCTAACGGAAATTGAAGTTGTGGAAATACTTTATCCGGGAAACTGAAAATGCGATTGCGAGAATACCTCATCTGGGAAACGGACAAATATGGTTATGAGGTTATTTTTATCCCGGAAACGAGGAATATATAAATTCGCGGGTTTCTTCTATCGTTTCTCAGTCTGCTCGGAACGAGCAACTTGAAACGAACGTCTGTTCTTTAATTTTTTTCCCAACGCGCGCCGACGCAATGGCGACAGCGGCGACGACGACGATCTTCGTCGACCTGCAAGGATTCACGGTGGGCGACAGATTCATCGCGAAGGAGGTGGCCGTGTTGCGAAGCGAGACACGCGTGCTCGCGCATCACGTGTTTCACGCACCGATGAGTTGGAATCTGTTGACGAGCTCCGAGAAAGCGAGAGCCAGTTAGTTGATAGCGAACCATCACGGTCTTTGTTGGGAGGACGGCGACACGGACTATCGCCAGGCAAAGACGATCATTCGACGCGCGGTGCGCGACAACCTGGACAAGATGCGTGAGACGGAGGAGACGCCCAACGCGCGAATCTACGTGAAAAGTCTCGAGAAGAAGAAATGGCTGCAGGAGATTCTCGGCGACGTCGACGCGACGATCGTGAGCGTCGACGCGGAATACGAGGACGTTGATCGGTTGGAGTCTTTTCGCACCGATCGCGCGTTTCGCTGCCGGCGTCACCAACGGTGCTGCGCCATGGAGAACGTGATGAAGTTGCGCGATTGGTGGATCGAGCGACGCGAATGTTTCGCCAGCATCGACTCCGCGAATTGAAATACTTTATAAATTTGTGTAAAAAAAAACGTTATATATTACTGGTTTAATATAATTTCATTTTTTTTAACGTATTAATCGTTTTATCTTATTGCGTTGCTCGTTTTTTTTTATTTCGTATATATTGTGTTTAATCGTTTATTTTTACTCCATTGTATCATATATATCCTTCTATCTATATTTTATCGAATAAAGATCGACGTAAAATCTATGAGAAACGGTGTTCCTCTTTTCGCATACCACCTCCGTATTTATATACGTATACATTATATGCTACCGAGCGCGCGAAAATGGCCGGTCGCGGCAGCGCGTAACAATGGCCAGTCGCGGGTACGCGACAAACAGAGAAACGGCAAGCGAAAGCGAGAGCGCGATACGGGGGTGGGGCTCCAGCGCGAGATGCGGTTAGGAACGCAAGCGAGCGAGCGAGCGAGCGAGCGATAACGCCGAGCGTCAGATCGAGTGCGGAAGCGAGCGGTGAAGAAAACGCGATATCGTTAAAACATTTATTTTCACTGTTAATATTTATTTGTAATGCAATATTATATAGCATATTATACATAAACTTCTGTCATTTAATAAAATTTTTTCAATATATCGTATTTCACATTTTTTTCGCATTTTTTTCACATTGGGAGACCCAACATACGGGGACGGGGACATCGTCGTTGACGGTCACTGTTTCTTGGCTGTTCAGGTTCGGAGAATCCCCCCCCTCGTCGTCGTCTCTCTCGCGACGACCCGCCTCTTCGTGCGAGTCCAGCCGCGCGATGTCCCTATGCATCCCACGAAGTTTCGTCACGAAGAATCTGATCTAGTTGCGAGATTTTTTCACCCAGGAAGTAATGATAGCCCTACGCAAAAAATACAAAACAAATATAAATATGAATAATAAGTATAAATAATTGTAAATAATTATAAATATACATAAATATAAAATTTATCGTTTGATTATATTATAAGAAATAATTTCGCGTTTGAAAGCGATACTCACGTTCTTTCGAGCATTGCGGCGTCCTCGTCCACGTGAACGGTGAGTTGCAAAAAGGGAGGCACCTTTTCCGTTAAGCACTTCACGCGCTGCTGCAACTGCCGCACCATGTTGCAATAATCTTCAATCTCCCTCGTCAGGGCTGTGGTTTGATTTTGTAATATATCACACACACATTTTAAATCGTTAATTTTCTCCATCGTCTTGAGTTCACTCGAAGATTGCGGGATAGACTACGCCCAAGTCTTATCTCGAGTTCTTATATATGGTAAAAAAAGGGGTGTTGCCCATGAGTGTTGCGATAGAAAAATATACTAAGAATAGCATTTTATTGCGTGAGAAAATTATAAATCGATGAAAAATACGCATCGAGGATAATAATTAATGCATTGTTTTTATCAAGCCGACTCATCCGCCGGACTCAATAGCATTTTATTGCGTGAGGAAAATATAAATCGATGGAAAATACGCATCGAGAAAAATAATTAACGCATTTTTCCTTATCGGGCCGACTCATCCGTCGGGATCTTCGACGCATTTTTTTTCACGCCCGAGACCCCCCGCCGCGCCGCCACCTATCCGCGTTGTCGCTAACGAGCGTCATCGCGTAAACGTTCGCATTCGGAGCGCTCGTCGAGATCGCGCTCAAACCGCGACGCGCCGTCATCGCGGTTTCACCGTCTCTCTCTCGCTCTCGACGATGCGGCTCGCGTACATAATCGCGTTAACCGCGTGTTTTAACGCCGCGGCGTGCATCAATTCCACAATTACGGACGACAATTACGCGTTCACGTTCGAATACCTGCAGAAATACGGATATCTGTCCAAAGACGTGGACGCGATTCCGGCTCAGAGACGAAACGACGTTTTTCGCAAAGCCTTCAAGGATTTTCAGAATTACTACGAATTACCCGGCGACGGAACGCCCAACAACGAAACGCTGCAATTCATGAGTAAACCGCGATGCGGTTTCCGAGATATCCTGAAGCACGGAACGAAAGCGAGCCTGTCCAAATGGCCGAAGACGCACCTGACGTGGCATTTTCACTTAGCCGACGAAACCGAGCTGAGCACGGCGCAGGCCGCGTTCGACCTGTGGTCGCAGCATTCTGCATTGACGTTCGAACGCTCCGAAACGTCGAATGCCGACATTATAATATCTTGGCGACGCCTACTACACTATAACACGAACGCCGAGGTAAACGGAGCATTGTGCTCGGTCAAATTCGACGGCCCCGGCAACGTGCTCGCCCACGCGTCTCTCCCGACGGACCAAGCGGGGTTCGTTTCCGAGGTGCACGTCGACGGGGACGAGCCGTGGCACATTTACGTCAACAAACATCCCGCTGATAAGTTTTCCCTGCATTACACGCTGACGCACGAGATCGGCCACTCTCTCGGATTGGTGCACAACAGGCGCAAAACATCGGTGATGTTCGCGATACAGCCGGACCAGCAGTATCCGGTGAAGCTCGACCAAAACGACATCATCGACATTCAACGTTTGTACGGTGAAAAAATTGAAAACGATCCGCCGCGTCGGACGCCAGCGCCGCCGCCGCCGCCGCCACCGCCGCCGTCGCCGGACCTGTGCAGCCTCGATCGCGTGAACGGGATATTGATTTTGGAAAATCGAATGTACATCTCGTACAAACGTTACGTTTGGTCGATCGATCTGGACGGTAAGACGTACAACGGACCTTTAGCCCTCTCGAATCACATAAGCTTTCTTCACGACAATTACACGCGCGTGACCGCTGCCTATCAATCCCCGTCCGGCGATCTCATGGTGTTCGTAGATAATTTGGTATACTTGGTTCAATATCCGGAATTTAGTCTGCGGCCAGGTTGGCCGAAGACCCTGCAAGAACTCGGATTTCCCGAAAACGCGCTGATCAACGGAGCGGTGAACACCCACAGAGGACGTTCCTACGTGGTGTTCAACGGTAACGCGGTGGGCGAGATAGACGAATGCGACAAGGACAAGAGAGTCGCCAAATTTACGCCCCTCGAGGCGACGTTTCCCGGAATACCGAAAGGCGTGACGTCGATATTCCGCTACATCGACGGCAATCTGTACTTCACCACTCGGGCGCAGTTCTACAAATTCAACGAATTTACGAGGACCGTCTCGTCAGCCGGTAAATTCGATCTGCGGATACTGAATATCGTCTGCCCTAAGGCCGACCTGCTGCAGCAGTTGCGCGATCTCCTCGATCGAATCGTACGCCTCAACGATAACTCGCTAACGTCGGCGAGCGATTATTAGAACGATGACACCGGAGTTCGGCTCTCCGATTTCCGCATCCGCCGAAGGAAGTAGACTACCGCGCAAATTTCCCACACCGCGCCACGCGCGACATAAGTCAGATCTTTCCTACTTATACCGACGTGTCCCTTCCAAGGCATCATTGTCGCGTCGTCGGCCGAATACGACGCGTCGGAAAAAAATCAAAAAAGGAACGGTTATCGCGGCGCGAAATGTTCTCGACATTGGCCGATCGACCCGCGCCGAGGAGTATTTCTCCTACGGAGACGGCGGATTCGGAGGCGAACGACAACGGCAATAAAAAGCGGAGGATCAGTTCGATGGACGATCGCCATTATCTTCCTCGTCGCCAGGAATCGCGTCGCAGCTCTCATCCTCCAACCGACGCGCCCGTCGAGGATGATCGTCGTCGTCATCATCAGGAGTTTCGTTCCAACTTTCCCGTCGAATTGCCCCCTGTGCGCATCCTGACGACGCGTTATTTGCTGACGACGACTGGCTACAAGTACATAGCCATAGGTATCACGATCAAGTCGCCGTGGTACAGTATTCATACCACGCCTTCGTACGTGGATATCGCCCTGGGGGACAAACAAGGAAGGGAAATCTCCCTGACGCTCGACATGTGGAAAGGACTGATCGAGCGCAAACGCGACGTATTGTCGTGCATGGAACGCGCTCTCTCCGACGTAACTCACCCCCCCTCGCCGATGTCGATCGGAGGAATGACAATGCGATTCGGAGTGATCAACAACGGGCCGATCGTACGTATGGAGCTACCCAACCTGGCTCGCGTGGCGATGGTGCGCAAAACTCTGCTCAAGCTGTACGATTTCCAATTTTGCGTGGATCGCGTCATCCGTGCGCTGAGCGCGGCGACTGAGGAGGTCGACGCTAAGTTTTCGCGCTATTCGGAGATAGCCGCCGCCGCGATGAAAATGAAAACTTCGATTCAGACTGCAATACTGAAGAGCGATTTCTTCGATCCTGACAACATCGTCGACTGCGAGATAGCCGCTCTCTGTTTCGAATCCTTATAACGATGTCGCGTCTACGAAATGCATATATTCGCGCGAGCGAAACAATGTAAACGCGCTTGTATTATTCTTTGAATAAAAAAAACTATATGCGTATCTCATCTGTGCGCTCTTTCTTTCTGTTTCCCCCTTTTTTCCAAAATCCGTATACCCATCTCCGCGGTCACGGCGATCGCGACGCCGAGTTCGAATGCGCGTTACATAAATTATCGCGAATCATGAATTACAGGTCGAACGCGAGGTGAATGAAATTTATCGCGAACGAAGAGACGAGTCATCTGACCGCGCTTACCCCCCGCGGTCGCGGCGATCGCGACGCCGAGTTCGAACGCGCGTTACATAAATTATCGCGAATCGTGAATTGCAGGTCGAACGCGAGGTGAATGAAAATTATCGCGAACGAAGAGACGAGTCGTCTCGCTCGATCTCTCGACGCGTCGCGTCGCGGATGGGCGGGAAAACCGCGAGACAAAAGGAGGGAAAACCGCGAGACGAGACCAAATTAGGAAACGACGAGAGCGACCGCGACGCCGAGTTCGAACGCGCGTCGAAAAAATTGTCACGCGTCGATCGAACGACTAGACGATGAGTCACCTCCATCGATCCCGATGAGTCTGGAAAACCACGTGCTGCCCGTCGCGACGCGGATCGAAACGACCTTCGGACCGAGAGTTAAAAAAACAAAACAAAAAAACGACGACGACGGGCGCGCGACACCCCCCCGCAAAACGAACCATCTAGAACGCGTCGTTCTACCCCCAACCCCCGAAACGTCCAGACGAGCGACCTCGAACGAGTTCGAACGAGTTCGGACGCGCCCGAACGCGCGCGCGACCGACGACAATGAAAAAAAAAAAAAAAAAAAACAAACGAAAAATATCGGCCCGCGATTCTCCAAAAACGGTCGGTAACGACGCGAGCGCCGCTCCGAGCGCCCTCTCGGAAAATGCCCAAATCCCCGCTACGAACCCCCGTTGGCGGCCCTGCCCCGCGCCGAACCCCCGTTGGCGGCCCTGCCGCACCCAACCTTCCGTCAAATGTTCCCCTCGCGTCGCGCACCCCCTCTCGCCAGTTTTCTCTTCCCCCCGCATAGCCCCCCCCTCCGGTGACCCTTTACACCGTCCCTCGACCCCCTCGCCCACCGCTTACGGCGCTCCCCCCGCGGCAGCGAAGCCCCCCCCGACCCCGCGTAACCGCAAGCGAGATCCCCGAGTGTAAAAGTATCTGTTGCCTCCCTACTCATGTGCATTGAAAAGCAAGGGGACTATATTGAAAAATAATATAATTTTATATTCTCTACTGTTGTTCTAATAAATTATAGAAATAAAGTGCAGATAATTATTAACTTACCCTCGTAATATGTAATATAAGTTTCTAACCAAAGAGTTACCATGTTTGTCGGGGATTGTAGCATATCCAATACTTGAATTGGTGCAAGTATCTATTTGTCGACATTTCATCAAGACAAATGCATGCATCTTTATACCGTTCATCAGGAAAGCTTGGTATCTTCTCCCCTAATAAGTCAAAAACTTCATCACAAATTCCATCTTTAAAAGTAATACATTCCAAGCGTCTGCGCAGAGTACGAGTTGAAGGCAAAGGAATATCTTGATGTAGTAATTCTCTGTACCCATTATCCCCACATGTATGTTTGAGCCGTAGTGCCTTTTTAATGGTTTCGTTTGTCCATGCACGTATAGAGCGTACAGACCGTCCTTTATATTTAGCTCTTAGATACTTTATCTGATCTTTATAAAAGACATGTTGCAACAAGTCTTGTGCCACAGGAAATTTTTGTTCCTTATACAACTATATGTAGTTTCTTAACTGTCGTACACGCTGCCGAAGATTTCTGTTGGTCTTATCCATTTTGCAAATAATCGGTATTTGCCCTCTCTAATTTTTTCTTTGCTTCATCCAGTTCTCCAGTCATTGAATTATTTGTTGGAATATCCATTTCAATATCCATTTCAACAGGAACATCATCGCAAATCTATGAAAATTAAAACTGTTTTAAAACTTACTTTACCATAACGCTATTAAAAATTTCAGTTAAAACTAATACATACATCTGCATTTTTTTCCACAGTTGGAATATCTTTATTTTTTGAAGGATGAAAAACTGTTGAAACGGCATTACTTACCGAATTACATTTTAACTTTTTTTTACTATCTACTCGTACCTTTTCCCACATTTCTGCCGAAAAATGGGCCTACAAAAATTGTCCAAGATTACCGTTATATTTCTATCTTTAATTATACAATTTATTACTTACTTCGCATACAAATAAGTTTTTAGTTGCGCTCCACTTTCGCGATTGATGGCCATCGCTGTGAATATTAATATTTTTTATCCATATTGTTCTTCGCTCTATATTCGATGGGAAACTCCTCATCGAAAATCCTTTTTCGGTGGAGTTGAAGCAGTTAGGCACGCAACAGCCAGGCATTTTCTACAAAATTTATGTAACTTGTAATAAACAATGAATACGATATTAAAGGTTAGGAAGTGATTTCTGTTACAGTATTATGTTTTCTTTCTATATATTTTACTTTATCTGTCATAATATTATACTATAAGTCACTTGTCTTACTTGTTTATAATGCTTTTATGATTCACAATAATTTTATATTATTATTACCTTACACTTAAAAGAACTATCTTCCACTTCGATAACTGGGATGAGTCACTCAGCATCTTACACATGTACTAAACTCTAAGTTCAGGTTAGGTTGTAACCGAACGATACATAATCGGGCTACGGGGTACGCGATTTTGTCCTCTAAGTCATCGGTCGCCACTCGGTTTGACCTAAAACTACCGACAAGGTAGGTATTCGTAATGCGAACGGACCAAAAGTTGAACAATTTGTTTAAACAATTTTATTTTTAATCCCGCCACAGCTGCCTAGTAAGCATCGCCTGTGCTCTGGATACCGCTAGGTATGACCTTGATCGGCCAGCCAGGGGTGCCTGTCATCCGGACAGCCGCTTGATCAGGTATGTATATACGTATATCTCCTTAACCCTTTCACTTTTTAGATTCCCGCCACAGCTGCCTGCTCTGGGATGCTCTGCCTACCGCCTCCGCTATCTATCATTCATCTACCTCTTTCGTGGAACCAAGATGGCCGGACAACCGCTTGATCGGCTAAGTCCCAACATTAATGTAAGTAAAACGCTATTAATTCTATTTTATTTTCAGGTTTCGTCTACGGATTCCTCATCACCATCGCCGACGTCATGGATCACCGCTGCTCACCGATGTCCAGGATCACCGCGTCTGGTAGCTAGCCGGACAACCAGGTAAGTACGAGAACTGTCCGCGTAACTATAATTAATGTCGTTTGTTTGCAGGTTTCCGCCACGGCTTCCTCATCTATGGCCTCCTCAGAAGCAGAATCTATGATGACCTTGAAGCTCGGTCAACGCTAACACCAAGATGGCCGGACAGCCGCTTGTTCAGGTAAGTTGAGGGTAAGTAACTGATATTTTTGTATATATTTTTGCAAATAATTATTGCTTTTATTGTTAACTATCGTTTCACAATGATGGTGGTTCACAATTACTGATTGCCGCACAAGATGGCGGTCGCACGTCTCGCAAAGTGCGATTTCACGATTCAGGTACGCGAAAACCCGTACGCCTTTCGTATCGGCGTCACGTAACGCTGTTAGCGGGCGTTCCCGTTTGTTTCGGACACTGCGGTAGGCTTACAAATCGTATTCCGTTTTGCGTTCGCGATATTAACTACGATACGCCGGGACATACGCGCGAGAAGATAGCTACCGTTCAAGCGCCCACGAGAAACTGCCTCGAGGAATATTCCTCTCTCGGGCTCCCTACCGCCGAAGTTTTACCCCCACCATGGGGTCTCGGCCGCTTTCTCCTCGCGGTAATTTTCCGTTCTACGCCGTTACAATAGCTGTTTACGAGTTTCGGCTCGCCAGGTGTGCGCCAGATGTTCGCAATGGAAATTTCCGCCGCCAGTACACTATTTACGACGCGCTTAATTAGCTCCCGGGTAGTAGTATTTCAACTTTTTAAATAATGGACTTTCGATGGCGCCGACCCGCGCGCACGGCCTCTCCTATGTCCTTAACGCCGATTCCGGGTCGACTTCCTGGAGAAGACGTCCAGGTCGCTTTCTAAGTGTCCGCCGATGGCGGCGACCCATCTGCTTGTTCTCCCGGTCCCTACTAACCGTATTCCGGCCTAACTTCCTGTAGCCGACGCACAGTGGTTCAATTTACAAATCTAGCTGGACAAAATTATTTAAGGGAGGAAAGTAAGCCCTGGCGTGAAATTGGCCACTCTCGCCTCTCTCTAGGCATGGAAATCGAACTTTCCGTAAAGATATTGTAAAAAATATCGTGTGCACCTCGGGGCGAAAGCTTTTTCAGACTCGTGTGATTGGCCGCCCTCGCCTTCGGCTCAGGCGGCAAACTTCACACTCGTCTGAAAAACGCTACTTTCGCCCTTTGGTGCACAATATACTATTATTACGAGCACTTGCGTTGAATGGGTATTTTGGTTAACCTTAACTTCGAAATAATTATTTTTATGATGAATACTCTTGAGACAGGTACATATTTCACATTTTTCTCCTTTGTTTCATTTTGATTAGTTATTAAATTTAGTAAAAAAAAATACAGGCAGCTTGTTAATTTTTCTTTACATATTTTCGAGAATATTGTAAGTTTGTGAGAACAGCAAAACTTTTGTATGCATTTGTATATCATGACCTTGGTTTTATTTGATAAAATTATTTATGTAGATCTGATTGAGAGTAGTTTAATGTGCGTATTTTTGCGAATTTAAGAAATATATCCTTTTTTCTTTAAAGGTAGACAATTCCACGTTAATAGGAGAGAGCTATTTGACTGGCTGAAGAGTTGTGATTTCAGTTTGAGTGATAATATGAATTGTGAAAGAGCATTAATAGACTATTTAAAAACTAAGTTTAATTTGAATAATTGTTCTGAACCCATGTTGAAGGAATTAAAGCGTTCAATGCACTCATATGTGATATCAGTTAGTCAGCGTTGGAAAAAATGTGCTCGCAACAAAACAGTATTTTTGAACAAAAATTCTACTTGGATCAACACCATTATTGTCATCCCGAACATTGACTTAGCCAATAGTAGGGCCATGGAAGTAGTACAGGAGACTCCCAAGACTCAAGGACGCCCCAAAAAAAGATTTGAAGATTCATCGTACAAATCCAAAAAAAAAAATTAAATGTGTTGATCGAACAAAAATCATTATCTGAACTTACTTATGCCACAAAATATAAATTAAACCAAGCAGGCAAAAGAGATGCAGCCAAAATATTGGAAAATTTAGTAAATTCACCAAAACGAGCGACACGTATGAAGAAAGCTTATCAATCAACAAACAAATGCTCAGTATACACTGCCGATGAAGCTCTAGCACTCATAGTAGCAACCAAATTGACTAAAAAACGATACCAGATTCTTCGGTCTGCAGCGACACAAAAAGATTTAAAACAGCTATATCCTTCATATCATAATGTATTGGCGGCAAAGAAAGCTTGCTATCTACCTGAAGAAGACATGACAATTACCGAAGCCGGAGCAAGTATTAAGTTACAGTCTTTAGTGGACTTAACTATTAAACGTCTATGTATTGTACAGCATGACGTGTTGAAGGAATTTTGTGGCTCTGATGGTTACAAACTTAATAATTTAAAATTTTTGTTTAAGTGGGGTGTTGATGGTAGCGGTGGACAAAGTAGATACAAGCAAAAACTAGGTGTTGAAACATCGGATGATTCATACGTGCTTGCTACATCTTTGGTGCTTCTACAGGTGGAAGGTTCAGACGCAAATAACAAAGTCCATATTTTATGGAAGAATCCAAAAATGTCCTCAACATCGTATTGCAGACCGATTAGGTTCCGCTTTGTTAAAGAAACTGAAGAGGAAATTCTGAATGAATTTAAATTTGTTAGGGATCAAATTAAAACCCTCACAACAACGCAAATTCAAATTAACAACCAACTTATAGAGGTTTCTGCATTTTTTGAAGAAACTATGGTAGATGGAAAGGTCGCAAATGCCTTAGCTTTGAACAGATCTACCCAAAGATGCTACATATGTCATGCTACTGCAAAGGATATGAATAATTTAGCAGAAGTTAAGAAACGACCTATTAATGAAATGACACTTTCCTTCGGATTATCTACTCTTTACGCTCAAATAAAACTAATGGAGTGTGTGCTTCATATTGCGTATCGACTTGATTTTAAGAAATGGCAAGCTCGCACAGAAGAGGACAAAACAAAATTGAAAACAAGGAAGAAATTCATTATTGACAAATTTAGAAGCAAAACGGGTATACTTTTAGATACGTCAAAGCAAGGAGGTGGCAATACAAATGATGGAAATAGTGCACGACGATTTTTCAAGACAACAGATATTTCGTCAAGTATAACTGGCATAAATAAAGAATTAATAGACAGATTTTCAGTTATTTTGAGAACAATAACCTGCGACTATGAAATACAATGTGATAAATTTGAAGAATACTGCAATGAAACAGCCCAGTTATATGTATCTCTTTATGGATGGTATCCAATGCCAGTCACATTGCATAAAATATTAATACATGGTTCAACTGTTATAAGGTCATTTTTGGTGCCAATAGGTTATTTATCAGAAGATGTCCAAGAGAGTAGGCATAAAGAGTTTCGCAAAACAAGATTAGAATATTCAAGAAAAATGACAAGAAAAGATACAAATACTGACATTATTAATAATTTACTGATCACTTTCGATCCCGTAATTACAGCGCTCAAACCAGGAAAGGGATTGAACTTGAAAAAAATTGGTCAAGATGTTTTAAATTTAATTAAGGCTCCTGATATAATAGAATCATCTTTTGAGGCACATAATGATTCTGACAATTCAAATTCTGATTAACTAAAATGATAATAAATTTTGATTTTTTAATGTTTACTTTTGTATTACATAGTTTTTTTTATAAACAGTGTTGCATAAATTATAAATACGACTTATAAATGATAATAAATTTTGATTTTTCAATGTTTACTTTTATATTATATAATTTTTTTTATAAACAATGTTGCATAAATTATAAATACGACTTATAAATGATAATAAATTTTGATTTTTCAATGTTCATTTTTATATTATATAGTTTTTTTTATAAACAATGTTGCATTAATTATAAATACGACTTATTTCCCCCTTAAATAATTTTGTCCAGCTAGATTTGTAAATTGAACCACTGTGCGACGTCTAGAATTATCGGTTACCGGGACTGTCCGGGCAGCCCCCCGTTAGGATGGTCGGATTTCGACCGCGATTCGTTCCTCGGGTGTACTAGGTATCCCCGAGGACGAAGTTTGAACCTTTTTCCGCTACAACCCTTGGTTCGAAAGTTCACTAACTGTCCGGCGAACCGTGTGTCCGGGTGATCGGATTTCGTTCGCAATCGATTCCTAGGCTTCGTCTGCCTTCCCTGAGTACGCAGTTTCGGTCCTTCTCCGCTCCGACGCTCGGTTCGCGATTTGGCAACTTGTCCGGCAAACCCTATGTTTGCGCGCCCGGATCGCGCTCGCGATCGTTTCCTGGGGTCTGGATAAACCTCCTGGATACGCAGATTCGGTCCCTTTCCGCTCCGACGCCTGCTTCGCGAAATCGCCTATTGTCCGGCAAACCGGATGTTTGCGTGATCGGATCGCGTTCGCGATCGGTTCCAGAGGTCGGTTATGCCTCCCTCTGTATGCAGATTCCGCCGTTTGTCGCTACGTCGCCGCGTTCGCGTTTCGCCAGTTGTCCGGCAAACCTGGGGTTTGCGCGTGCGGATCGCGCTCGCGATTGATTTCAGGGGTCGGTGAGGCTTCCCTCTGGTTGCAGTTTCCGCCGTTTGGCGTTGCGTCGCCACGTTCGCGTTTTCGCCAGTTGTCCGGCAAACCTGGGTTGCGTTCCAAAATTCACTCTAGTTAACTAAAATGCTATAGTGTACGTGACGTAAACTATAGATTTTAGTTACCCAGAGTGAATTTTGGAACGCAACCCTGGGGTTTGCGCGTTCGGATCGCGCTCGCGATTGGTTCCAGGGGTCGGTGAGGCCTCCCTCTGGTTGCAGTTTTCGCCGTTTGGCGCTACTCGCCCCGTTCGTGTTTTTCGCCGGTTGTCCGGCAAACCTCGTGTTTGCGTTAAGGTGGAAGCACATAAAATTGCAGGAGCCATGAGTAGAAAGCAGAAGCCATATGCGCATGCGCTATGGTATCTGAAGAGCTCTAACAGATACCATCGCGCATGCGCATATGGCTTCTGCATTCTGCTCATGGCTCCTGCAATTTTATGTGCTTCCACCTTAATCGGATCGTGCTGGTATTCCATGGATTCCCTTTTGGGGATCCCAGGAATCGGCAGTTCGGCTCTTACCCGCGTAGCACGCGCGGTACGTATACTAGTTGCCCGCGCTATGCGGATTGTGGGTGATTCGACTATATAACTTAATTGTGCGTTACCGCGATTCACGCACAGATTCAAATCCAAATAAATCTACTCCCGGTCGAACCGGGTATTGTCATTCCGAAAGGAAAATTAAATAAGGTGGACCGTGAGACCGTAAGGCTCTGTGAGCCGCCGCTCGGCGACCGCTGTCGCGTTACTTGTCTATAACTTACTCATTACTGCCCCGAGTGAGCTTCCTCGCCAGCGTTGTCCCGCACTTTCCCTATCATGATGCGGAGGTTTTCGTAAGTGTTCGTTTGGGATGTCGGGGCGTTGCGTGCGGTCGCAAGGTCAGGCTGTAAGCACTATCCCCACCACTTACGACGCCATGCTTTGTCAAATTTGCGCCAGTGTCCAGACCACTGATATATATACATGGATTGCCGACCGCCTTTGTCGGCACAACTCAATAGCGTCCCCAAATGGGCGGCCGTCATCTTACCCGGCAATTTGCCTCCGAGCGGGAAATTCAAATGAGTTTAACTGAAACTTACGTTTATGTAACGTTTTTTGCAATTATTAATTTAAAAAATTAGCATTATTGATGAAACAAATTATTAAATAGCCCAAATATTACAAGATTTTGTTTAATAAGACAATAATTCTTTATTCAGATTTTTTAATTCAGAACAAAGATTCCTATTTACGTTGTAATTGCGATATTACAATCAACTTGTCGTGATTCCATTGAGGTATTCCATTGTCGTTCACCTATATTAGATTAATTTTTGAAAAATTACCTCAACGTTTAAACAATCAAAATTATGGTTTTACTATAAGGTGATGTCATCACTTTGTGCAGCCTAAATTGTATAATCCTCAGAGGAGGTTAAAGAATGACAGTCACCTGAGAAATAAATTAATTGTAAGTTTCATTCTTTTTTATATCAATGTGTAAATAATTTGTGAAGGGTGAAAGGTGATTGCATGCAAAGAAAGATATAAAATTTTGGAAAGAATAATGTATAAGAACTCTTTTTATTTCTAAAACAGACATAGATTCTGGATAACATATGAAAATAGAAGAAAAGCATATATATATATATGGGGCATTCTTTCTCAAAATAGCCATATACCACCCCTCTGCACATTTTATTTTTGAAGATAAAATGCTTTGCAAGATCTCAATTGAGCTCGATGTAAGTGTGGAGCCACGTAGATTGAGCGAATTGCAATACGCGATGTATCTTTGTGACGCGAATGCCGTGTCGCGTGCACTGCTGTAGGTTGCGATAATGGATGACGTAACGCTTCTTATCGTACAGCGTGGCGAGAAGTTTGTCTTGTCGTTTGCCGGGCGGTTTGTCGCGCGTCGGACAGAACGGTAGGTCAGCGTGCGCGTCGTGTATATTCTGCGGATACTCTAGATCGACCTCAAGAATATAACCCGTGGGCGAATCCGAAGCGATCGCGCTAAAGTCGAAATTCGAAACGTCTTCGACCCATCGAAACTCCGCGTAGGGCAGTGGCTCACACATCGCCCAGCCGTACAAGTTGTTTACATCGAAGTACATCAAGTACGACGACGGTTTCGATGAATCGTACGACTGCATGTACTTGTTGTTGGCCCGCGCGTATCTGCCGGAACATTGACTCACAATCAGACCACCGCGCATACCGCGTTCGATGAACATAACCATGTAAATGTCGGTGAGCAGTTCGAAATTTACGCGAGTATGCTTCAACATGGCGTCCCATGTGAAACCTGGCAAAGTATAGTAGTACGCGGGATCGAATCCGTAACTCGCTATACAACTGTCGCGGAAATTTTCAAAAACGTCAGCCAATAACAAGACATCGGTCTTTAGATACAGATCGCTGTATTCGCCCAAGGTTCGAACGGAGAACCGTCGCCAGACGTTAGCGGCGTGCTCATAATCGCTCTCGGATACGGTGTCACCGGTCAAGGAACTGTAAAACGATTCGCGCGGTGGTAAACACGTGTCCTCCAGCTTGTCCACACAATCCACGTATTCATACGGAAATACGCCTTTTCGCGTCAAAAGATCAAAATCCTCGGTCGATAATTGTAAAAATTGAGAACGTACAATTTTTAACTTATCTCTGCATAGAAAAGATGCTAATTTATCGAGGCTGCTACTAAAAAATTTATACGAATTGATAAACCGTAATTTTATGTCGCTTCGCGAATCTGATTTTTCTGCAGTATCTTTAACGTGTTTCGTGAACGAAATGTATTTTTCTTTCGTGATTGGAAGTAAATCTACGTGTCCTTCGTACGCTGTAGCTATTTCCTTGATAATAAAATGCGCGTCGTTACCCGATAAATTATGAAAAATTATTGGAATGTAATGCGAATCTGTGTAATTTAGATTACAGTTGGAATGCGCGGGACCTCTATAACGACCGGTCAGATGACAATGATCGCGTACTCGCACGTCGTTTGGCTCGAACGGTTTTTCGCAAATGTGGCAATGCGTCGCGCTGTGAAATATCTTCCGCTCGTCTCGCGTTAATTTCGCCATGCAAACATTACCGGATAAGATACTCTTTACGTCGTGTGCTAAACGTCTTAGTTCCTCGACGAACCACGCAATGCAATCCTTATCGCGACGAAACCGATACGCGGATAACGAGTCGTCGTACGAGCACCGCACGTAATATCCTATGCTAAATACCCGATGATGTTGAGACGTGTATGTGGACGTTGTCGGATCCGCATCCGTCTTCTCGAGGGTACATTCCAGGTCGGCGTACACGACGAACGGAACTCGTTCCTTCCTGCTGTGATTCTTGAAACTCAGCCACTTGTCGTCCTCGCTCGGTAGTCGGATCGCACAGTTGTTTATCTCTCGGCAGTCTACTCCGTGGGCTTCCAATTTCTCGCTCGATCTAAAATAATGTAAACAACTGCAAAAGAAAAACACATTTAAAAAATTTTTTTATATTAAAAATATTTTTATAATTTTATTAAAAAGGAGTATAGGTACTCACCGATCGCAAAAGTATTTCCGACCATTGTGCCTGCTCAATTGCGAGCTAACGAGACGCGATAGATTTTTTATCCACGCGAAATGCCCCACGTTGTTGTCTCGCGGGTCCTGCACGTACAGCAAATTGACGTGCTTTTCTCTCTTCAGGTCGGTGAGCTGTATCGGGAGAACGGTTGGCGTCTTCTCTCCCTCGATGGTATACACATTGATGGATATATCGTTGAGTCGTTCGAACTTTTTAATCTGTTTCAAAGTCATTGGAAACTCAATGCCTTGTAAATTTAATACTGTTGTGTAATGTCGGTACGAGGATTCCCGTTCTGAATGTCTTTCAACTGGATGTAAAGCAGCCACCACTGACCACGCGAAGCATGCATTGTCCATAGAATGCACGTTGATCACCGCTTTCTTCGATTTAATTTCTTGCGGTAAATTGATGTAACATCCCGAGTGCAAAGGATTGTATTTGTTCACGTTCACAGTCAAATTGAGTATACGCGACAACGCCCACCCGCTGTCGCATTCCTGAAACTCTTCAAGACGCGATAAAGTAGGCTCGAAGTGCTCGATAACGTGTCACTTGTACCACTCGCGCAGATCGGACGCACGAAAGAGTTCATAGTTTCCCGTGCCGACACTTTTGTTCGCACGTTTGTCACCCGTCACAAACTCGCCGTTGAACACAGTGTTTATCTTTACACTTGCGTGTCTTTGCATGACGTTCCGCACACGATCGAGCACGATGACTTCAGCGTCTTCGAGAAATTTTCGCGGTTCGATGTAATTGATATTTATCACCGCACCGGTCAATACGCGGTTTTCGAACGCGGCATCGATCTCTCGCCAAACGAGTCTTTCCGCGTTATCGTCACTACTAGTGCCCGCCGCGTATTCACCACCGATATGTACGAACCGTCTCTGTAATAGAGTCTTCGCACCTTCGAGTCGCGCGATTCTTGCCACTAAAGATTGTCTGTTTACGCGGCTCTCATCTGTGATTGAGAGCCGCGGACGTTTGGAACGACAGTCTTCTTCGAGCTGCTCAATAAATTCCTCGCATCGCCGTGTCCATGCAAAATATTTGTTCAAGGTAGCGATTTGGTTGGATCGTTCCAACAGGTTGCGTTCCGTTTTATCGTGATGTTCCATGTTTTGTTTTTTAATACTGTCTTTTTTAGATCACGTCACATTCTTCGATGGGGCACTTGCACGTGACTCGATCGCACGCTGAACAATATCGTTTGCCACGTTGAATGTGATAGTGCTCAGACATAAAATAATGAGGAATGAAGTAGGGGACATTAAAGTGATTATCCTCCCAATTTATTAATATCATCAAGGTCACGTTCATAGGTTTTTTGAAGAATCAATAGATGATTAGGATTATTGAGACGGCCAGGGTACATATACATACGTATCGAATTGTTCATCACCACCAATTCGACGTATTTCCCAATACCTGTATGAATCTTAATGTATGTTGCTTCACAATCATAGAGCTGTTCACAAAATTTAGACGCCCAATAGCGATAGTCAACAATAGGCTTAATATGATACGGCACAACGTCAGTACAGCGAGCTGCACGTGATTCTTCCTCGCTAACGCACTCGTCCCGCAGCCGTCGATACACTTTTCGTCTTACGTTAGAATCCCAGTCATAAGGAGAAGAGGTATTGATAACGACTCTTTGTCTAGCGAAGCGTTGACCGGTTCCGCGTATACCGAGTTCGCGATCGCGAAGAAACTGCACCGGCGATATTCGTCGCACATCCCTCAATTTCAGTCCTTGATCTTCTTCACGCAAACCATTGGTGATATCTGTTGTAATACATTCCATTATTATATCATCCACAGATTTTGGAGGCTCCACAGATTTCTCTTCAATTATCCGCACCATGTTGCGCACGTTATGTATAATGTCCCACTCGCGATAATGTTTTTTTATCACTTCATGCAAGTCGGGCACATGTTGCATGGATATATTTGGAACAATAAAGTATTACGACAATCTGTGCAAAATTGAATGTTTATTACCTCGTACGGTTCGGTTACATGCTCTCGATATTTACGTATGTGCTCACCAGTGTCTGGTGCAGCGATCATACACGAATAACACAGGTTATCTGAACCGTATCTAAAATAAAAATAAATTGCGCAACACTTCGTACGTCCATCTAACGCTAAAAATTCGGGACGCGACACTATTTTTTTCGTAACTTCTCTACGGTTATTGTCTCTATCGCTGTTATAAGTGCTGTCCGGTAACAACGGACGATCCTCGTTGGATGAATCTGCATCCATTATTGTCCATCTCTATTTTTGTTCACTGTTTTTGAAAAAATGTTTTCTTTATACCGCCCACTTGACAAAAAAACTTCAGCCCCGAGTATGAACTTTTAAAAGCCGCGATAATGTTTTGCTTCCTCATAGAGGAAGCTTTGTTTTCGTAAAAAAAATTTTTTTTTAGTTGCTTTTGCCAATGTGTTCAGAATGTTCTAAAACGTCGAAAAATCGCTATTTTAAAAAATGTCGGTATGTGTGTATGTATGTGTGTATGTGTGTATGTGTGTATGTATGTATGTGTGTATGTATGTATGTGCCAAATTCACCGAAATTTCTATAACTCTAGAACTGATCAACCAAATCTTAACCAATTATATATGAAATAGGGGTAGAAAAGACTGAAGAATATAATAGAATTATTAAAAATTGTTAATAATAAAGGGGTTACCGATTTTTTTTATATATAATTCTTTAAGGCCGGTATTCATAGTCGGGTCTTATATTCAAGATCGTCTTAAGTATAGTCTTAAGGCGTCATCAGCCAATCAGAGGGCCGTATTAGCATCTTAAGACATATCACTTCCTCTATGAGAAAGCCATGTGCAAATTTCTAATTTGCACCATTTTTTGATTTTTTCTCCTTTTTTCCTCGTTTTTTTGGTTGTAACTTTTTTCCTTGACAGCTATTATTTTTCTTATTGTGTGCAAATCGGGCACATATTACACGGAAATATCATATACAATGCTTTACGACATCTTGAACAATACTGGCCATGCGTCGTTCCGCGTCTCTCAACGAAGTGTTTTAGGCGAGCGTACATGCCGAAATCAAGGTCCGATAGAGCAACCATGCACTGAGCACATAGTGCAAGTGCACCACCCGTTGAATAATAAAAATATATTACGCAATGTCTCGTACGTAAATTTAGTGCAACGATTTCCCAACGCAGCACTATTCTATCGATGACTTCTTCATGATTGTCGTATTCATCACTGAAATAATCACTGTCGTCCGTTAACGCGCGATTCTCGTCTACATCCATATCAAAATTATTGCCATCTCCTTTATCGTGAAAAATATTCTTCTGTATTGAATATTTGACATAAAAAAAACTTCACCCTTGAATATGAACGTTTGCGTCGCGAAAGCTAGCCGAAGACTGTGATCCGCAAGATGTGGATCCATAATCATCCTGGCGACAATGGATGCTATGCGTTTGTATAATTATCGTTAGACATATTTTGTTTATACATTCCAGCAGCCGAACATCGGCGCTCGCTTTTTGTAATATGCCGCGCCATAACCAAATACCGCCGCGACGGTTAAATCGTAATCGGCAGCGGCTCTTCCTAGAAAAAACATGAAGAGGACTCCACAACGGTTAAATTGTCATCGGTGACAAATTTTATCAATTGTTTACCTCGGCTATTTTATCTTTAAACCGTCGTCGGACCATCGACGCTCGCTTTTGTAGTGTGAGACGCCGTAATCGAATGGCGGCTCGCATGTTCTACGGGGGTGAGATCATTGCAGAGTCAAGTGTTTAACTCGCTGTTTTGTTTATATTCGCCGATAAAATTCCAGCAGCCGAACGGCGCCCGTTAGCCTTTGTAATACCCCGCGCCGATAAAATGATGACCCCCCCGCGGACCACCTCGGTCTAAAACGCGGACACCTACCCCCCTCGCGGACCCCCTCGCCCTAGAACGTGGACACCTACCCCCCCCCCGCGGATTACCTTCGGCGTAGAACGCGGACACCCCCCCCCCTCGGCGGTACCCCTTGTCAACGATATGTTTATTAATATTTAATAAACAACATGTCCCGACACGCTCGCCGACCACCCCCCCCCGCGGACCATCCGCGCCCTCAAGTCCCCCCCGCCCTGCTTCTTCCTCGCCCGCGGTACTCCCCCGCCCCGCTTTCCCCTTGCCCGCGGTACCCCCCGCTTCGCTCTCCCCTTGCCCGCGGTACCCCCCCCCCCGCCCCTCACACCCTCAGATCCCCGAGTTAGATCTCTCAAAATAACTCCTACTAATAAATAAACTGAATTTTTTTTCTTTTATATAATAAGTGCTCAGATTTCATTATCCTTATACAAGATACCAATTATATAACAAAATCTTTAGAAATATCTATCCTAATCTATCAAGGGGATGAAAAAATACGAACGATCTTTTTACCTATGTGCCAATCAACTCTGTTTTTAAATAACTTCATTACTTTTCGGAATTATAATCTGAATATTTTAGAATAATTGTATCTTTGAATAAAGTCAAATTGGATAAAAAAATTTTTAGAAATCGATAATATATTTGATCCTATCTAAATCTCTTGTTTTTTTTATATATTGAGGATGTTTGCAAAAAATTTTTTATAAGAACAAATTTAAATAAATATTTATTAAAATATCAAATGCATATTTTAAGACATTTAAAGATTGATCGTTTGTTGACTACTATTTTATTACATTAAATTATTGGTTAAAAATAAAGGAAAATACATATATTCGTATAATTACGTTATGTATAGATAGCCAAGCATTCCTTGACATAAAAAGGAAATAGTGTTTGGCATAAGTTTTCCTTCAGTTGTCATCATATTGCTGTCACCGGACAACAGTAATTTCGTTTAGAGCAACTTAAAAGCATTATGCAGATGTTCAAAATACCGCTTATAAGGATAGGAAACAGTGGTGTGCTGCCATCTGTTAGAATAACTGAATCACTAATTATGTCTTTGAAAGGCTCTAGCGGGACCAACGTGGGTCCTAGTTATATCCCAAAATAGTGTCGCGGAACGGCGCTGCTATACAAGGTGGTAGCGCTACCTGGCTTCCGGTTTCTTCACGGAAGTTCGGGTCTTCTTGAGAGAGCGTGCGTTCATTACGCTTCTGTTCGTCGTTGTAAGAGTCACGCGTGCTGAGTCAGAAAGACTCGTAGTCTCATTAGACTAGTATTAAGCTCGCGATTTCGTGCATAGATTTCAGCGGAATTCCGGCTGAAGTAAAAAGAGGAACCTGATACATCAGGTGCTAGATTGTATCAGCATATACGCTACGGACGAACAAAGGAGACGTCCTTCGCCATTATTCCCGTTATTGAAGGATGTCCGCCATTACGGATGATCTGACGACTGATGGAAATTTCAGAGCCTTGAGGTATAAAGGCATACGGCTGGCGATTGAGATGGAATTCTTCCAATGCGAAGATCCACAAAAAAGGTAACTCTCGTTGTTCAGTGTAAGGAATCATTGATGTTGAGAATGGGCTAAGGTGCTTTAGCTAAACGGCGATCTCTGATTCCAGAACATTCGAGAGCTTCTATATTACGTTTGGATGGTGATCACCAAGAGCGCACCGTATATTTGTGTGGCATTTCGATCCCATCCCCGAGCCTTCTCACTTTCAGTGACGAGGCCGGACGA
Organism: Temnothorax longispinosus; assembly: GCF_030848805.1. Taxonomy (NCBI): domain Eukaryota; kingdom Metazoa; phylum Arthropoda; class Insecta; order Hymenoptera; family Formicidae; genus Temnothorax; species Temnothorax longispinosus. The sequence continues at coordinate 12,984,374 of NC_092358.1, forward strand.
GAAGCTTCCTTCTCATTGCTAGAGTACTTAAAGTACTATATTAAATTTGGTTGCAATCACGTGTAAGAATATTTTGTATGTGGAAAATCAAGGAATTTCACCTTTCGTAAATCATTTGTGTATTGTAAAATCAAGCTATTTACTTGTAGTAAATGATTCTTCAATTGTAAGCTGAATATTAATAATTGTTTGAAAGACACGGCCGTTGTCAGTAAAAGCTATATTTCATCTTTGTAAATATCTCGCGGACTCAATACGATTGATTATAATTATATTGAATTATTTGAATTCTTCCGATACTTTGCGTTGTATATACTTTTCTCTATATTATTAATTATCGTCCCGAAAATACTATTGCGTTGTATTTTAGGAAATATTCTCTCTCCGTAAGTTCCTCTTTTATTTGACAAAACATGGATAAATGCGTACATATTTCAATTGTTTCGAATTAACATACAACTCAGATTACAATTGTCATATATGTTCAGAAGCATATCATCTTTATATGCACATTATTATTAACATAAATTTAGTTTCACAATCTAATTCTGACTGTTCTTTCGAATAATAAGAAGCTTAAAAGTAAAAAATGTATGCATTCTTCCATTACTTATTTACTACTTTATATGATATTTTGTGAATTTATAAGGTCATCGATATTAATAACTTTGTTCGTATTAATGGTCTGTTCAACTGTTTAGGAGTGAAATTCATGTAAAATACACTCAACTCTTCATGTTTATAGATCTTCTGTTCTACCGAAATTATATTATTTTATAAACCTTCAACTAATAGATTCTAGTTTAGGATTTCTCTGATAAACTGAAAGATTGCTTTAAGTTAATTGACCATTGATACAAATTTTATGCTGAATTACTTATTTTATATTCATGTGATTTGTTATTGATAAGACGTGTTCTTTCTTTATCAGACTTAAGAAATTTTAAAAGTCTTCTCGAAACACTCTTCAAAATATATTGACTAATTTACTAAACGACATCAAGTTTCCTTATCCTTAACACCATTACGTAGATCACGATTCATTCGGAACGTGTACACAGACAACGATTACTTTACGCAAACAAGCGGAAAGCTCGTAGTATACTTATTGCCATAAAAGTTGCCACAATCTGTTGGCAACCGTTTTGGTGGCAATAAAAGTCGGCAATCCAATAGGCAAAATCGGAAGCCGCTTTCCTCAATATTGAAGGCAACTTAGCAGAGCAGTTTTAAGCAAATTGACAGCAACCTGCGGGCAACTTGCTATCTGGGTATAGCGTTATGTTCTATTGGCACGAGGATACTAATGTTTATTTATTCATTCTCTTTTATCTTCAAGGAGCAAAAGTCACGGTTGCGTTAGCAGTATTATTCTTTATTATTCAATTCTTATACTTGACCTAAGTCATCTTTGATAAAAACATAATAGGATAATGGAAAAGATAGAATTTGTAAAACTACTGATTAATTAAAAATTAAAATTATACATTTTTTAATTATACATTCAAATATATTTACTTAACAGAACCGTTGAAAAAAGTGACTTTTGAAAATATTTTAAATAATAGCCGATATCTTAAAAAAAGGAATTAGTACTTTAATCTATGTGTTAAAAGCCAATTTAATGTTTCATAATTTGCATGCAATAGTATACCCAATCGAAGTTAATCAAACAAATTTTAAATCAAGTATAACCAGTTATGTCTCGAATCACTTGCCTCGATCTCAGAATTTAAGACCGTGATCCAGTCGTTAGGATCACCAATCTGTTTTGGGCGAATCACTTTCACTTGCGATTGCTTCCAAAATCAGATCAGCGTGATATGAAACGTTGCATAATATCGAACGATTAATTTTTTTTGAGATATGAAGAGTACTTAACAATCTGTATTCCATTCTCAATAATTCAATAATAATCAATATTTATAATATTCTTAACTTGGCAGCTTTTCTTGTTAATACTCTAGCAAACAGTAAATTAAATTCGTTCCTGCTGACTTTGCAAATTTATTTATGTCCTATCCCATCATTAAATAATTACAGTATTTGATCAGACAAACAAAATTCACATTTTATTTATTAATGACTCTCTCTCTCTCTCTCTCTCTCTCTCTCTCTCTCTCTCTCTCTCTCTCTCTCTCTCTCTCGCTCGCTCGCGCGCGCGCGCGCGCTCACACACACACACACACACACACACACACACACACACACACACACACGCACGCACACGCACACGCACACGCACACGCACACGCACACGCACACACACACTTTCACTCTTACTCTTTCTCTCTCATGTTATAATTTAATTAACTTTGCGTAAACTGTGCAAAGTTAATTGAACCGTAATCTGCTGATATTTATAAGACTGTTTCGTAAATTTCTTCTTTTACCATATAATATGCGCTTGATCGTTTTTTTTTCTTTTTTTTTCGAAAGCAGCAAATCATTAATCGGCCATTCTTGAAGAGGGCACGTAAGAGATTTATTGTTTACCAGTATTTCTGCGAAGCTGATTGGTTCACCACACTAAGTGCGGGAATATAGTGAGAAATTTCATTCCTGCACGACTCATTGCCAACACTCCTTATTTTCCCCAATCATTCTGTATGTCTTTTCCACTAGTCCTCTTATTTCTCACATGTTCTTAACGACATCTCGCGGCGCGCGGAAACACTCGCGAATTACCACAGCGATACTCAGACATAACCTTCCCAAATAACTGAAACGTACATAGCAAAGTCATTGTGAACATACAAGTAAAGTAACAAAAAATAAAAAAGAATTCGCAACAAGTTCCTAAAAAAAAAATAAAAAATGAGTGACAAAAACATCATACCAGAAACGCCAGAAACCGAGACCGACAGCCAACTAACACCTCAAGAGATAGCACAAATTGCAAAAAACACGATAGAAAATCTCTTACCTTCAAAATCCAAAGAAAAATATACAAATACATATAACAAGTTTATACAGTGGACAATTACTAAAAAAACAAAATCATTCTCGGAAAACACAATATTAGCATATCTCACAGAATTATCAAAAACACATAAGCCATCCACCTTATGGGCAACTTACTCAATGCTCAAAACGACTCTAAATATTAACAGCAATATTATTATTAATAAATTTGATAGACTTATTCCATTCCTGAAGAGACAATCACAAGGATTTACACAAAAAAAATCAAACGTATTAATATCAGAACAAATTCAAAAATTTCTCAACGAAGCTGATGACCAAAAATATTTACTTATAAAGGTAATGTATCAAATACAAACATAAACTTTTACATTAATAAAAAATTTTATACAATGTGTACATATATACTAAATTATTTACAGGTAGCTATGATATTTGGAATTTGTGGTGCATGCAGAAGAGAGGAACTCGTCAATATAAAAGTTAATGACATTGAAGACAAAGAAACTATCTTGCTCGTTAAAATTCCAATAACAAAAACTTACAAACCAAGATCTTTCATAATCACCGATGAATTCTACACTATATCTAACTATATCTAAAAAATATAAAAATTTGAGACCAAAAAACGTCCAAAACTCAAGATTTTTTCTAAATTATCAAGATGGAAAGTGCACCATTCAACCAGTTAGAATCAACAAATTCGGAAAGATTCCATCAATTATCGCATCATATCTACAATTAGCAAATCCTCATTCTTATACGGGCCACACCTTTCGTCGCACTTCTGCCACGCTGCTAGCAGACTCTGGAGCGGACATAACAACATTAAAACGACACGGTAGCTGGAAATCCAATACAGTTGCTGAAGGATACATTGAGGACTCCATCAATAACAAAAAAAAATATACAACCAAATTACACAATCAATTAATCCCAGCTCTTCAGTTTCACATCCATCAACATTCAACAATTCCATGCAAAATAAAAAAAACTCAAAACTATAAATATTAACACTACAAATACAAAAACCGCAACTATACATACTATTGTGAAAAGAGCTTTGAACGAGCGATGAGCTCCCGCCCTTCCAGAGGGCAGCTTCCGGTTGGTGGCGTAGAGTCCCTATAATAAGAGTCTGGACCACTGATATATATAAATAGATTGCCGATATGCTCTTGGCGATGTACCCAATTGAGAGTCCGCTATTTTACACGTCCAAAGTACGCGCATGCGTGGTGGACTGTGACTGCGTCGGATGGGTGCCAGTGGGTGCGTACGGGTGCGCATAGGTGCGTAGGTGCATAAAAAACTTATTGAGTAATTTTGAGAAATGGTGAGATGTTGCTTTTCCCAAAACATCCAAAAAAAAAAGGATGTGGGCGAACATATCATAAGTAAGTATAAATCGAATAATCTATACACAACATTTATGAAATGTGACAACTACAGGTTATGTGTTTTCGGGTTTGTTAATTAATTATTTTCACATTTCATAGATTAGATTGCTAAAGAAAACTAGTTATTGAAATATTTAACATTTTGTTCTATTCCGTATATGATCCATCTTTTACAGATTTCCTTTAGCAGATATATTTCTACTAGAACAATGGGTTAACAATGTACCCTTAAAGCATTGGAAACCTAGTAAAGAAAGCTTATTGTGTTCAGATCACTTTACTGAGGACTGTTTTGATAGATCTGAATTTAGAGTACGCTTGAAGCGTAATAGTGTTCCAACTCGTTTCGGAGATCCCCCGGGATCTTGTGTAATATGCAAGCGCAAGCGTTTGCATCAATCTCCTTATTCATTCTTCAGGTATATTCTCCAAATGTTGTATTATTTGACATTAGTTCTACAGTTTTACATTTTATTTATATTTATTCGATATTTATTCTATTTAGGTTTTTCTTGGAAAAACCAGAACTCCTCAATAAATGGTTGGGGAATATGAATATGCTAAACTGGAGGCCTACTGAAACTAGTTGTTTATGTTCAAGTCACTTTGAAGCATCTTGTTTAAGAAAAATAAAAGGAAAATACTGGACATTAAAGGAAAATAGTATTCCAACAATATTCACTTTCATTGACTGTACTTTATTGGATGAAACTTCAGGTAAATTAAACATTAATAATTTTGTTATAATTTCTATCTAATTTTTTTATCATAATATTAAGAAAGAAATGTAATTCCTAATTCTTGTAGAATTTCTTGCATCTAAGGAAAATGTTCCACCTCCAACTGAAAGCAACATTATAACAAACTCAGTACCACATCATGAACTGCACAATGTGGCAATGAAAGAAAATAGTATTCCAACAATATTCACTTCCAGTGACTGTAGTTCACTGTATGAAACTCCAGGTAAATTAACCATCAATAATTTTAATATGATTTTTATCTAATTTTCACCATAATATTAAGAGAGAAATTATGATAGTAATAATAAAAAGGTAATTCCTAATTTTTTGTTTCATAGAATTTCTTGCGTGTAAGGAAAATATTCCACCTGCAACTGAAAGCAACATAACAACAAACTCAGTACCACATCATGAATCGCACAATGTGTTAACAATCAATTCAATTCCTGTTGATGAAGCAAGAAGAAAAAGCTCTCATAATGTTAGCGACATAACTATGAAGACACTTCATAATTCTGGTAAGGATTATTCAAGGATGAATGATAAACATATGTATGAGAAAAAAATACATGAAATGAGAAAATTCACAACATATTATTGACAATTTTGCAGATAATGCAGGAACAGGACTAACGTTCATGCAATTCGACTCTACAACAGCATCTCCAGTTTGCAAATCGCGGCGGATTATAGACCATGATCATCATTATGAAAGTTCTCCCACAACGCTACGTCGTAGACTATTTGATTGTGAACAAAGGTTGAAGGAAAAGGAAAAGATCATCAAGTTGCAGAAAAGGAAACTTAATCGGCTGCACAGAAAAGCATCATCTTTCCGAGAGATGATTGATGAGCTTCGTAGTTCTATGAAAGTTCAAGTTTCCGAAGCTTGTTTACGTTCTTTACAATCTATAGTCGATCCAGGTGTCAAAGAATTTTTGCAACGTGTCACTGATAATGGTGAGTCAAACTCCATTTCAAGAATGCAATACCCATCGGCCCTTCGTAGTTTCGCGTTAACTCTTTTTTATTATTCACCTAAAGCCTATAATTATGCGCGTGATAAAATGAATTCAGCTCTGCCTGCACCAAGTACGTTACGTTCATGGTACAATTCCATTAATGGTGAAGCAGGATTCACTGCTGAAAGTTTTGAAGCTTTATCACGAAAAGTTGAGCATGCCAAAACAAAAAATCAGCAGGTACTCTGTTCATTGATGATAGATGAGATTGGAATTAAAGTAGGGACACAACGTGGTAGAGATGGAAAGGTTTATGGTCACGTTGATTATGGACCAGAATCTGTGCTAAATGACAATTCAAAAGAAGCCAAAAATGCCTTAGTTTTTATGGTAGTTGGTCTGGATAGTAATTGGAAATTGCCCATTGGTTATTTTCTCATCAATGGAATTGAATCAAAAACATCCGCGGTATTAATTAAAAATGCATTAACTCAATTGCATGAGACCGGTGTTGAGGTTGTGTCTTTGACTTTAGATGGGTCTAATGAACATTTTGCAACTGTTCGAAGATTGGGGGCAATTTTTTCTGAAAATAAAGTACAGCCCTACTTCTTCCATCCAATAACTTCTAAACCTATATACGTTATCTTTGATGCTTGTCACATGCTCAAATTGATCCGTAATGCATTTGGTAAAGGACAAATTCTACTAGATAATGAGGGAAATAAAATTGAATGGAGATACATTGTAACATTAGCTAAACTACAAGAAATAGAAGGGTTACGTGCAGAGAACAAATTACGTTTAAGATATATTGACTATTTTAAAATGAAAATGAAAGTGAATTTAGCGGCTCAGACTCTGAGTCAGAGTGTTGCCGACGCGTTGGAGTTTTGTTTAAAAGAACTGCAGTTACCAGAATTCAAAGGTTGTGAAGCAACGATCAAATTTATCCGTTCAATTGACATTTTATTTGATTTCTTGAATTCTCGTAGCCCTTATGGTCAAGGATACAAAGCCCCGTTAAGAATTACGAACGAACATATATGGAGATCGCGAATCGAAGAACTTTTGACGTACATTTTAACGCTGCGAAACGCAGAAAATAAATTGATGTTTTCATCAACCCGTAAAGTAGGATTCTTAGGAATGTATTCTGCCTGTTTGGCTGTGATAAGTATATATGAGGAGTACGTTAAAGCACCAAATTCTCAAATAAAATATTTATTGACGTACAAATTGAGTCAGGATCATTTAGAATTATTTTTTTGTGCTCTTCGGGCTCGCAGTGGTTGGTGTCCCAACCCCACTGCTGTGCAATTCAGAGCCTCATATAAAAGACTGCTGATTCATAATGAAATAAAAGCCACAAATGGCAATGTGACAATGCAAGATAATACCAAAATTTTGACGGTTAGTTTAGGTTTAGGGAAAAAAGCCTTTTTAGATAGATATGATCCAGAGGTTTATGATACTATACGCCAATATACGCGTATGTAACAAATATGATTTGACTGATAAGCCAACGATTGTAAGAAATAGTTCTAGCGCGAGTAAAACTAATTGCGAGTTACCAGAACTACTGAGTGGTTTTTCACAGAATGCTATTGCTTACATATGTGGCTATGTAGTTCGTAAAGTTTGGACGAAAATTAAATGTGAAACATGTCGTGGAGCTCTTATGTGTTGTGATATTGAACCTAGTCTTAAGAACAATATTGAAACTAATTATTCAGATGATGCTACAGAGTATTTATCGCATAAAAATGCTTTGAGATTAATTGTGACTAAAAGCAGAGGTAATTTGATACCTCCATCGTTAGGCGTATATACACTAGCTTTAGCGACAGAGAAGTTGTTCAGAAGGGCAATAAACTGCAATAAAGGTAAAGTTCCAACTGAGCCTCAATTTGGTGCTATGTTATGCTCAAAGATATTGAGAGAATTGTTATCAAATTCTAGGAGTAATCTTTTTCCTGATTTAAATACTCATATATTTGATGATACGACTGAAGAACTCTCTGGCCATGTATTTTTATTATCAAAAAGTATTTAGAAATAAGAATGAATGCTTTAACTAAGATATGTACTAGTCGTCAAACTGGTCGCAATGTTAGACACTATAAGAATCGAGAAATGGTCTGGTTGCACATATAAGGAGCGTTGCATAACTAGAACTTTTATATATATATATATATATATATATATATATATATGGGGCATTCTTTCTCAAAATAGCCATATATATATATATATATATATATGTAGGTCCGGAAGTATGTTCCAGGACTTTTATTTTTTACATCGGTATATTCCAGGACATTTGGCAGTTTCCAGGACTGTCCTGGAAAAAATTCATGTCCTACGGCACGTTTCGGGACAATTTTTTGAATCTGATTACATATATATGCGTTATATTCCAGGACTGTACATTTCAAAAAACGTAAACAGTCCCGGAACATACCTCTAGACCTACATATATATATATATATATATATATATATATATTGTTACGCTCCGTTCGTTATTCGTGTCGCGCGCACTCACAAACGCGTCCGCGTACTTCCGGGACCCCCCTCTTCAGATTGTCGTCCCGACAATCCGGAGGGGCAGTTTCCTGACTGGGCGAACTTTTCTGTATTCCAGGGTACCGGGACGGCCCCCTGCCCTACCCTGGGCTGCTGCCACAGGTTACCGGGCACCGTCCTCTTCTCGGTCCCAACCGTACTCTGGAAGTCCAGGATCATGTCCTCTTCCTCATGGAGCGAGTCCCCAATCGACATTTTCCGGAAGAAGATACTCTCTCCCCCCTGCCGACTCCAGGGCGACCCCTCATCAATTCCCTCGCAGGAGATCTCGCCTCCCAACACAGGCCTCTTCCTCTCAGCTCCCGAAGTCGTCGGAGATGTCGCTGCTCCTCTTCTAAATCTTCGGACAAGGGGGGGGGGAAGCTTACCGTGGACCCAACGTCTCGAAAGACTCCCCAAGTCCCTGCCTCGGCATTTGCCCTGTCTCACGGAAAAACCACGGATCAAACAACCGTGAGAGAGGCAGTCTTATCCTTCGCCGGTAATTAGGTTCGGCAACAAGCCAGCTCCTAGATGTCCAACTCGGTGAGGAGTTACGACCGCTTCGGCTTCCGTAAATATCTAAGAACAAAATAACACGCGCAGTAAACAATGCAACACAACAATCTTAAACTACCGTAATTAACCTTCCCCGCAAATTATTACACCCAACCTAGTCCATAATATCCCTATCAAACTCTAATGTCTTTCGGAAAAAGAAGCCAACCTATCCGCATGCACAATTTTCTTCTTATGTCTCACAGATCTTTGAATACAATAGACCACATCATTCAACTTTTTCACTATTAAGAAAGGTCCTTCCCAATTGCTCTGCAATTTAGGGGCTCTACCTTTCATCCTACGAGGATTATAAAACCAAACTTTCTCCCCTTCTTGAAAAAGAGTTTGCTTGGCCTTTCGATCATACCAAGACTTTGCTCGTGAAGACTTTATATCCATACGTTCCCTAACGTTGGAATGGATCTTGTCCAACTTCTCTTTCAAATTCCCAATAAAACCTTCAACTGACTGAGATCCTCCCTTCGGAGGACTTCCTAAAAGTAGATCTAACGGCAACCTAAGATCTCGGGCAAAACACAGCTCGGCGGGAGTTACTCCAGTAGTCTCGTGTTTAGAAGATCTGTAAGCCAATAAAAACATAGGGACCCAGCGATCCCAATCTTTCTGATTTTCAGAAATATACTTCGCCAAATAATTAACAATAGTCTGATGTTGCCGCTCGACTTGTCCATCCGATTGCGGATGTAGAGCAGTTGTTCTCGTTTTCCGAATTCCAAGGAGATTCATCAATTCCGCGAAAAGTTTGGACTCAAAATTCTTCCCCTGATCCGTATGGACTTCTAAAGGGACCCCGTGTCTAGAAATGACTTGATTAACGAAGACTTCTGCCACTGTACTTGCCCTAATATTCCTGAGAGGAAAAACTTCTACCCATTTGGTGAAACAGTCAACAATGACGAGGAGATATCTATTTCCGGAAGTAGTAATAGGAAGAGGGCCAAGTATGTCCATTTGTAATCTTTCGAATGGGGCCCCAACATTATAAATTTGTAATGGAGACTTTCCCTTCCCCAAAGGGCCTTTTTTTGACACACAAACTTTGCAAGTTTTGCACCATTCCTCCACATCTTGTTTACAGGTAACCCAATAAAACCGCTTTCGGATTTTTTCAAGAGTTTTATTGACTCCAAAGTGTCCTCCAGAAAAAGAATCATGCGCTTCTTCTAGAATCTGGTTAACACGGTTTCGAGGAACAATAAGCTGAAAAATACTTGACTTAAGATTCGGTGCTTCCCATCTCTTATAAAGAACCCCATCCTTTAAACTCAAAGCATCCCAATAAGACCAATATATTCGGGCGGAGACATTTCCAGCGGGTATTTCAAAACGAGACGGACGTATTCCCGTTTCCTTCCCGCGGTAAATAAAAGCAATGCTAACGTCCTCTAATTGCTCCTTGCGCCAATCTTGAAGAGTTTCTCCTATGAGAATAATACGAGCGACTGATTTTCTTGATTCTTCAATCTGCCTTCTCTCCACTTTGACACAATATTCGCAACCAAATGATTCACATTGTCGTCTAGAAAGCCCATCGGCATTCTTGTGAATTAAACCTTTGCGATGAATAATCTCGAACTCATATTGCTGGAGTCTTTCCAGCCAACGCGCCAATTGCCCTTCTAAGTCTTTAAAGGACATCAACCACCTAAGAGAAACATGATCCGTACGGATCAAGAACTTCCGCCCTAGAAGATAATGCCGGAAAAATTTAATAGAATCGACTATCGCCAAGAGTTCTCGACGAGTAACGCAATAATTCCTCTCAGACTTACTAAGTACACGACTGAAATAAGCAATGACTTTTTCTACTCCCTCTTGCTTTTGTGAAAGGACTGCGCCAATTCCAATATTCGAAGCGTCAGTGTCCAAAATAAATTCTCCCTCCCCACTCGGGAAGGATAACATTGGAGAAGAAGATAACACTCGTTTCAACTCTAAAAATGCACTTTGACACTTCTCGTCCCAAGAAAATTTAACCTGATTTTCTGTTAGAGCATATAAAGGTTTGGCTAAAGAAGAAAATCCTTTTACAAATTTCCGATAATATGAGCAAAACCCTAGGAAACTTCGAAGCTGCTTCTTGTTATGTGGAATCGGCCAATCCTTCACAGCAGAGATCTTTTCCGGATCTGTAGTAACACCTCCTGAAGAGACTATATGTCCCAAATATTTTACTTCCTTTGCAAAGAGAATACACTTTTTAGGGTTTACTTTAAGATTAACAGAACGTAACCGTGAGAGCACGTTCTTTAAATTCTCTAGCATTTCATTAAAATTTTTACCGAAAATTATTACATCGTCCAAATAAACCAAACAAATTTTATATAATAATCCTCGCAATACTTTTTCCATTAAACGCTCAAAGGTAGCAGGAGCGTTACACAGCCCAAAAGGCATTACAGTGAATTGCCATAATCCACGTCCAATAGAAAAGGCAGTCTTTTCCCTATCCTCAGGACGAATCTTTACCTGCCAATAACCACTTTTAAGATCCAGAGTGCAAAACCAAAAGTTTCCCGAAAGCTGATCGAAAATGTCATCTATTCTAGGCAAGGGAAACGAATCTTTTTTAGTTATTGCATTTACCATTCTATAATCGACGCAAAATCTCAACGTTCCATCTTTTTTTCTTACCAAAACAGCAGGAGAAACCCACGGACTTTGCGACTCTTCTATGACCCCTTGCTTTCTCATTTCCTCAATAATCTTTTCTACTTCCCCTCGCATTCGTAAGGGAATTCGACGAGGAACCTGCTTAATGGGAGAAGAATCTTCTAAATTGATGACATGTTCGACGACTCCACAATTACCAGCAACAATCTCCTCGGAAAATACATCCTGATACTCCTCTAAGAAATCCGTAAAAATTTCTTTCTGAGCCTTATTTAAATTTGAGGAATTATTAGTATAGAGTTCTTTCAAGAATGGAGCTCTTTCGGAAGAAACTTGAATTCGAGAACAACTCAAAACCTTTTCTTTATCGGATTACGAAGAAATGAAAGCAAATTCAAAAACATTTTCTAAATTTATCTTCCTTAAGAAATCTACACCTAATAAACAATCATCATCCATGTCTATTACATACATAGGAATTTCCACGAAATATTTTCCCAAGAGAACTTTTGCCATGACCTTAAATTCGATGGGAACTACCTCTCCAGTGGGATATCTAAGAGAATTGTCCTTAATCTGAATGATGTGCTTGCCCTCTTTAACCATTCTTCTACTAAGAATCGAAACATCCGAACCCGTATCTATCTTGAAACAACACTCGTTACCATCCAACATCCCCTTATAACTAAAATAATTTGAACTTGACTTTATTCGATTAACAGAAAAAGTTTGAGAACAATTAACACTCGGGGTAATGCCCACTTCAGTTGTTCTTCCCCCGCCGAGAGCAACTAAACCGAGTTTCCCTTGTTCTCAGGACACTCAAACCGGAAATGTCCCTCCTTTCCACAATTCCAACACTCCTTTGTTCTATTCCAATCCCTCCGCTCATAACCATAACCTTTCTTTCCTCTTTCTTCGACTTTTTCATCTCCGTCCCCCTTTTCATTACTCTTCACGCCCCTATCCTTCCCCTTCTCAAATCGCTTCTCAAAATCCCTCCTTCTTTCAAAATTTCCTCCCTGTATAATTTTGACGGCCTTTGCCCTCTCTATGGCCAACTTCAGCGAGGTAATCCCTTCTAGCTGAAGAATCCTTCTAACAAATCCGTCCGAAAGGGAAGAAACAAATTGAGCGCACGCGATCTTGTCTCGAACCGCGTAGAGACACTCAGGATAAGCTAATCGAGAGAGCCTTTCCAATTCGTGACCGAAAGTAGCTAAATCTTCCCCGAATCTTTGCCTTCTGTTCGTAAACTGAGTATAATAATTTTGCGAAAGCCCCTCACCGAAACGTAGTTCTAATTTGGACTTTAGTTCTTCGTAACCCAAATTCTCTAAATTTTCTACCGATTCTAGGACAGAACGCGCTTTTCCCCTTAAGCACGACGCTAAAGCTACGGTTTTGATCGCATCGTCCCATTGATTCGCGCGTGCGATTAAATTAAATTGCGAGAAAAACTCGCAACGGAACCACACCGTCAAACGTGTCAGGTTTAAGTTTATATCCAATTTCACTGCGCGCGCCGTTTCCCACACCAACGGCTTCTACTTCCGGACCGCGATTCGCTCTAATATTGGAAGGACTTAGCTGTGTTTCCTGAGAAGGCAACCGGTCTCCCCGTAAAAATTGGAGCTCCTCATCGTGCCGGCGAAGCATTGCGGCGAGTTCCTCATCACGTTGCGCCTGCTCCTCGCGCATTTGCCGCATCTCCTGTAGCACGGCTTGGAGAGCTGCCGTCTCTGAAGCTGCCGACTCCGTCGCAGGCTCCGAAGAGTCCACCAGGCGTCTCTTTCTCGTCGCAACTAGCGTCGTCATGGCACACACACTCACACGCGCGATCCCGGACGAGCCCCCAAAAAGTGTTACGCTCCGTTCGTTATTCGTGTCGCGCGCACTCACAAACGCGTCCGCGTACTTCCGGGATCGCAGAAATAACCACTCTCGTTATACAAAAAGGAACTCGGGTTTATTTAAACTCAGAACGGAATACAAGAAAGTTCTGGGAAACCGGACCGAACGATTCGAGTCACCAGATCAATCTGACAGGCGGTAATTAAATCAATAATTCTATGCGTCCCCGTTGTCAAGAGACGCGCTTCGGCTTGAAACTTCTGCGGAGCGAAGCCAATTTCAGCCCACGAGAACGACGTCTCGGCACGGGCGAGCGGGCGTAACAATATATACAGGGTGTTCGAAAAATCGCCTACTCCACTTCGGGAGGTGATTCGGGACCCAAAAACAAGCAAAAAAGTTCATACAAACATAGGTCCGGAAATGAGCCGTTTCCAAGTTATAGTCACTTTTATGTTCAAAAATCGTAAATTTTTATTTTCAATTTTTTAAAATTACAATTACCAAATTCTCTCAAGTTTCTGTCTACATTTCGAAAAGACGCTATTCCCGGTACATCTCGATTTGGAAAAGACTGGATGTATAATCTTCTTGCCTCGGGAGCATTACTTTGAGCAAGACCATACATAAGATGCATATCAGCTAATTCATTAAAACTTAAACGATCCATTGATGAATACGGAAAGATTAGATACAACCTAAAAGTAAGGTGTTGTTAAATAATAATTTGAAACTTATTGAAAAGCCGTGATTTGCTTACTGATTTTGAATAAGCGTGAAAACAACTGATTTCAAGTAGCCGTAAAAACAACTGATTTTGAATAGCCATGAAAACAACTGATTTTCAATAGCCGTAAAAATAACTGATTTTTTTTAAAAATAATGTAATCGTATTTACAAATATTAAAAAATTGAAAAAAAATAAAAAAATTAAAATTAAAAAAATTAAAAATATTTAAAAATAAAAATTTTTAATTCAAGAAATAATTAAGAAAGAGGGATGCCAAGCGGATTCTAAATTACGATTTTTGAACATAAAAATGGCTATAACTCGGAAACGGCTCATTTCCGGACCTATGTTTGTATGAACTTTTTTGCTTGTTTTTGGGTCCCGAATCACCTCCCGAAGTGGAGTAGGCGATTTTTCGGACACCCTGTATATATATATATATATATATATATGTAGGTCTAGAGGTATGTTCCGGGACTGTTTACGTTTTTTGAAATGTACAGTCCTGGAATATAACGCATATATATGTAATCAGATTCAAAAAATTGTCCCGAAACGTGCCGTAGGACATGAATTTTTTCCAGGACAGTCCTGGAAACTGCCAAATGTCCTGGAATATACCGATGTAAAAAAATAAAAGTCCCGGAACATACTTCCGGACCTACATATATATATATATATGTATATATGTATATATGGGGCATTCTTTCTCAAAATAACCATATACACGGAAACTAATATAAGGCTGTCAAAGATCTAAGCTTGGATCGTATGGCTTTTGATTCTAATTTGATTGTATATCGTAACGGTTCTATTTCTCTTATTATTATTAAATTACTCGAAATCAATTGAAGCAAATGTACGGCAAGTTACCGGTATCATAAGCAATCACAAGTTTGCGTGAATTGCGCAATTTTGCTCAGACACGCTTTGCTATCTAGGTGCATTCCAAAATTAACTTACTAACAAGGGAACTACCACAACTGTCCGGCTCTGATTTGAATTTCCTTTAAGTATGTTGTTAAACACAAAAATCCAAAAGACACCTATTTTTTTATAGGCGCTTTAATTCATCTTTAGGGGGTGAAACACCCCTTCGAAAAAATCGGTTTTTCTCTTTTGGGCCAAATATCTCATATATGGTTGAATTTGTAAAAAAATAATTTTTTATTTGGTGATAAAAAATTTTGAAAATTTTGAAAAAAATGTATTAGTGGCGGGGGTATATTTAACCTTTAACAGTCACACTGGGTAAAATACACCCCAGCGTTTTTTTTACTTCGAAAACGACCCAGTAAATGGAAATGGGCCTTGTGCCGCCATCTACAGGTAGTTGGGACCTTCAAGTATCGATCCCCGTTGGTGGTATATTTTTCAGCCCGTTAGTTCTCTCTCGGCATTTTTTTTCCGCAATAAATCGCACCTTCATACCTCAAAATAAATATACTTTTTGGAACAGCCGCATAAACTGCAATAAACAGTGAAAAGTGCATCTGAGGATAAAAAAACCGTTTGAAAAATTAAAATATCTTAAAAATTGAAAAAGTTACATTAGAGAGAGTAACTTTGTGAAAAAGTCACTTTTCCGACTTTTTTTCAACAATTTTTTTACATATGTTAAATTAATTTATTGCAAATCAAACCTATACAGTCTTTTTAAGGAAGACTTAAACTACAACAGGATATTTTTTTTTAAGGTCATTTACAATTTTGTATACACGTGCAAACACGCTGGGGTGTATTTCACCCAGTGTGACCGGTACGGGATTCTCGGGAAGTAACTGACAAGGGTTAAAAATAAAAGAAATAAAAAAATTATTTTATCATTATTTCAAAGTACTTTTGAAGCCATTTAATTTCCATTTTGGAAAATTTTTCTATCTTTTATAGTTTCGGAGATATTCGGCCCGAAAGAGAAAAACCGATTTTTTCAAAGGGGTGTTTCACCCCCTAAAGATAAATTAGAGCGCCTATAAAAAAATAGGTGTCTTTTGGATTTTTGTGTTTAACAACATACTTAAAGGAAATTAAAATCGGAGCCGGACAGTTGTGGTAGTTCTTGTAAGTACACGTTTGAAAAATAAAAGTAGGAGTTATTTTGAGAGATCTAACTCGAGGATCTAAGGGGGGTGAGGAGCGGGTCGGGGGGGTACCGCGGGCAAGGGGAGAGCGGGGGGGGACTTGATAGCGAGGGGGTCCGCGGGGAGGAGGGGGGGACTCGATGGCGCGGGTGGTCCGCGGGGGGGGTGGTCGGCGAGCGTGTCGGGACATGTTGTTTATTAAATATTAATGAACATATCGTTGACAAGCGGTACCGCCGAGGGGGGGGGGTGTCCGCGTTCTACGCCGAGGGTGATCCGGAGGGGAGGGGTAGGTGTCCGCGTTCTAGGGCAAGGGGATCCGCGGGGGGGGGGGGTAGGTGTCCGCGTTTTAGACCGAGGTGGTCCGCGGGGGGGTCATCACTTTATCGGCGCGGGGTATTACAAAGGCTAACGGGCGCCGTTCGGCTGCTGGAATTTTATCGGCGGCGCGCCGCGGGAGGATGGGGGTCCGCGTCCAACGGCCACGTCGGTCCGCGTGACGTCACACGGCTCGCCTGCGTCTCGTTCGCGTTGTCTTTCCCTTAGCGCGGTCTCTCTCTCACTCCCGTTCCCCTCATTGTTGTTCTCTCTTGCTCCCAACCTCCTTTGTCTCTCCCCCGTTCGCGCGCGTCTTTTCGTTGGCGTTCTTTTTTCCTCGCGCGGATTTAACTTAATAATTATTATTATTTAAAATATTATTATTATTATGAAATATACTTAATAATAGTGAAGAAAGCGGAAAAATAAATAATAAATGATGTATATGGAATTAAGCATAAAAATATTTATTCATAAAATTTTAAAATTTTTAAAAATTACCACACCTCTTCCTCTTTAACGTCAAACTCATTTTGCATATCGAATAATCTTCGTAATCCGAAGATGTCTTCGTCTCCTAAAACGTCCCAGATTTCCTCGTTATATTCGGAATCCACTCTTTTAAACCAGCGTACCAAACGCTGACGATGTATGTTGATAAATCCCCGAATTCGGATTTTATCAAAATATATAAAATGCTGAAAAAGAATTTAAAAAAATTTAAAAAAAGTTTAAAAATTTTTTAAAAATTTAAAATCTGTGAAAAAAATATTAAACACACCTGTCTGTGAGGGATCCGAACCCTCACCATATTATAAAGCCGGACCTCGCGCACCGGCACGTTGTCGACCCATATCCACTGTAACGCGTTAACAGAATGGTTAATTTTTTAAAAAATATATAATATACAATTATGTATTGTTGCGTGCATGCCGCCCGGTATGCTTTTTCAAAAAATGTTACGCTTAAGCCGACAGTGAGTCCGTGACTCTCTCAGACACTTATTCACACTCGCGTACTCACGAAAATAACGACGATTTAAACGATCGTCATGACGAAGTGACGAACTGCACGCTTCAGCTTGGAGTTCGAAAAGCATACTGGGCGACACGCACGCAACGGTATTAAGTATACATACTCCTACTGCGGGGTACACAATTTCTATGCATTCTTCGATTATGTGATATCGTCGTTCCTCTTCTTCTCGGTCCATTTCTTATTCTTACACAGTGCTCTACTTGCGCTTGCGAACGTTTTCACACTACTGACTTAACTGACTGCAGAGGACTGAACCAGAGCTCAGAAAAGTAATTAAGATAAAATATATCTAGCATTACAATAGCGAGAAAGGATTCGTTGGAGCATCAACACCACATAGGCGAGCGTCGCCGGCGCATGGCTTCATAGTTTACGATATATGATATACCTTAAATTTCAAGCGGCCCGAATGGTTCGAGTCGAACGTCGCATATACGGCTCGAATGGAAATGCGTGTAAAGAAATTAAGTCATGATTTATATTTTAAAAAATACATTTTTTTATTCTTCTTCTTTTTTTGCAAATTTTTTGTTTTTTTACGTATTACGGTAGCGCACTAAAAAATAAAGCTGCGAGCTCACAATCGACGAGCTAATGTTTATCGAAGGCATCGCTATCGCGTATTACATTCAATACTTGAGTAGGATTCGTTACAGTGGACGCGATTTTGGAGAATTGCGTGAACTTGACATTGACCGTTTCGACAATTCTACTCAATCGATGGAACATCGCGTCGATGCACAGATCAAGATCGAGCATACGGTGTAACGTCGATTCGATCATCGTTAAGCGTACGTTTAAAAACTCGAGACGTACGAGTTTGACACCGTTAATCGTACAAATTCTCAATGTTAGCGGTCCGACGCTGTTTGAAGTTGAAAGAGAAAGAGAGAGAGAGATTGTGTTATTCTTTTTTGCGTCGATTGTAATACAATAGGTTGCCGCGCATTCTACGTAGTTCTCGGAAAAAGCGCGCGAGCGGCGCCGACAACGTTGCGTCCCAGACGGCGAAGAGCGTGTTTACCGCGCATGCTTGAGCATGTTAGGAGGGGCGCGCAGCCCGGCCGAGCGAGCATTCGTTTCGCAGACATCGCGCGTGATACATCGTGCGTCGTATCTCAGTTCGATAGAATTGCATCATACTTTTATTCTCGAGTCATTAAGTTGTAAATTATCTCAACGTGTTTCGTATTGTGATTGATTACTTTAAATATTTTACTCAACGAAATATACATTATATTGCGATCGTCATCGAGAGGAATCCAGGGATATCCATCCCGGCGACCCATGCCGGCACGTGGAACGAAGGAAGGAAGCCATCTTTCAGGAACGTTCGAGAGAGCCCTTTCCACAGGAATCACGACCCCTTTTCGAAGTCTTCGAGGAAAAGTATTCTGTGGCGTGCTCTGTAAGACTAGCTCTAATTATTCACCGGAATTTCTCACAAGGTAACCAATCATTTCACAATCTGAGGAGAGACGTTAGAATTTCGTCTAGCGTCACGATAGGAATCCTGATCAAAGGATCCTAAGCTCATCTGAGGGTTATCCTTGCTAGTTCGAGGAAATAATAAGTTTCGCGTGTTGAGAGGAAAACATCCTCTCTTAGTTCAGGTTTGTGCACAAATAATTTCGAGTCAAATTATAATACTTAGCTCAGTATAAAGTAAAATCATTAATCGTACGGTTGCAACCATTTTCGTGAAAAGTAAAAGAAAGACTTTATTACTTATTTATTCGATTATTTCTTTCTCATTGATTAGACAATTTTCTTATGGTTTATTATATTACTTGGCGAACATTCTTTATATTCATTTAGAATAAGTATTCAATGAAAATGCGTTCTTTGCGAGACATAAATTTTATCTTGCGTTATTATCAATTATTCATTTCCGTGCGTTTCTATAAGCATTGTTTCTCTTTGATTTAATTATTATTCTACTAAATATTTTGCAACTTGTTTCTCATTGATTCGATGATTATTCTCATAAGTATTCTGCGAGTGATTTCTCATGAACTTGATAATTATTCTAATAAGTATTTTGCGAACTTTGAATGATCAAATATTCCGTTTATGCTAATATGAATTAATGTGTCGATCCAAACAATAAGCTTTATGAACGATATATATATTGAGAAATTCTTATGCTTTATCCTTTTGTATTGAATACCTGATTTTGCTAAAAGAGAATTATTGGTTCTATAGAAGATTTTGATATATGGTAAATTCTAACAAGTTAAAGATAAATAGTTTATATTTAAGACTCAAAGATTGATACATTTATTCAATAACTATTTCAATTGTGTTTGAACTGAATTTATATGCTGATTGATTTGATTTATTTGTTGAACAGTCCTCTTCTGAAATTACATGTTTCTTTTTATTTTTGACTACGTCAATAGAAACTCTGAGATTACGTACCATAAATATTTCTTTTATAATTAACCTGAAGATATATCGAAGCAAGGCTTCAGTGAATTCAACTTTTATTTCATCATCAATAACAGGAAAGGACTGTACTATAATAATTATTGATTTGTTTCTTTTGTGTGTTTTAAACATTTATGTATATTCATTATATGTTGTATAATCTATGTAATAACCTGTTCACGAATACTGGGAAGGTTTTCGGGCAGTTTCCCTTCTCCTAAGCAACAAATGTTGGTATTCTTTGTCTAGTTCTGCCCATTCGAGTCATTTCAAATTACTTAAATTTATTAAATGCAATCTCTCTCTCCATAAACGGATTCTTATGATTTGTTCCTTCCTCATCTAATTCTAGAGTTCAGGCTTGTGCGCGAGCTTGTGCAAACAGACGCTTATAAAATCACACGTATCTTTAGAGGATCGAATAAAATTCAGAATGTTCCGTCGTTGTTCGTAGAATCCCTTCCACGTTTCGAGGGACAGTATCAATTCCGTTCCTCGATGATCTCCTACGGCGATCTCCACGTAACTCGATGGACCCACGTTAACGCCAACTTCAAGGAATTTGTATCCCGTAGCCGTCAATGCGTATCGTCTGCTGAGTATACGAACCGCGCGACGCTTCAACGAAATGCTGTAAAAAATAACGAAATTAGTAATAAAAAAATAATACAATTTATAATTTGCAATTTAAAAAAATATAAAGCTTTATAATTAAAAAAAAAACGAAAAAACTTACTTGTTACACTTGTTCTCGTACGATGGAGTTTTATTATCATCGTGAATCGGTACGTAATAATTCATACGTCTACTGCTACTGCTGTTACCGCCGTTGCTTCCTTCAACGGAATACATTCTTTCTCTCGGTTATGAGAAGTGAACACCGTTCGCACAAGCAGTCGATAAGATACTAGTCGTATAAAATTAATCGAATATACGCGGCAACTTCCAAAACTATGATGAAAGAGGGGGAAATTAATGTTTCTGGAACGCCCAATCAGCGCTCTGAAATTTAGGAGAGGGGACTAAGGTAGGATGTTTTTTTTTTTATTAAGACGTATCCCCCCCTTCTCTCTTCCGCATGACATCAACCGCGAAACATGTTCAAACATGTTCGCTGAAACCTGATACCCCCCCCCCTTTCGAAGCTATCAAGTTAGAATTCGTCAC
Source organism: Temnothorax longispinosus (assembly GCF_030848805.1). Taxonomy (NCBI): domain Eukaryota; kingdom Metazoa; phylum Arthropoda; class Insecta; order Hymenoptera; family Formicidae; genus Temnothorax; species Temnothorax longispinosus. Next base: position 13,005,784 of record NC_092358.1, read on the forward strand.
GTATACCTACTTATTCTTTAATTTTGTACACTATCGACTAATGGGGGAAAGGAAATAAAACATTGGAAAATTTACACATACATATAAAATTTATTTTTTTTAAAAGATGACAATTCTTTCTGGCGTTTTGATCACCAGTTAAATATTTTTAATACATTTTGCAACGCGCAATTCTTAACGTGTTTTCCACATCGCATAATATTGGTAGCATCTGAATATTTAAAGATTCGATATCTTCGAAATCCGCATCCAGAGTCTCGATGTTTAGGTCTTTTCTCGCTTTATTCTCAAGCAGATCCACCAGCCATTCTCGTTTCTGACATCCCTTGACGTACACGAGAGTCTGCATCTCGTCGTCGTCGTCGTCGTCGTCATCGTTGTCGTCCTCTTCCTCACCGAGCACGGCCGACGTAATTAAACGCTTCACCTTGCTGTACGGCACGTTTCCGTCTTCCCATCGTAATCCATGGTGATTGCGAATCAACCAGGAAGCGCACGATTTGTCGGATTTTGTGAGGAGATTCCACGGCATGGGGCATGTAAAGATGTAATGCGCCAGAACGGCCCCGTTTCTCAGCACCGCCACCTCCTTCACGACAAATTTCATCCCGACGACGAAACCTTGCAGGTCGACGAACGTTGGTGCGGGCATGAAGAAATATCTCTCTTTCTTCGATGCGTGAATCGAGAGGAATGACGCGCGTTTCGCGACACTCTGATTTTTATATCTTGCTCTCCTTTTTCCCCTCTCATTTTATGAAGATCTTATTTTATGAGATGGGGTAAAACACCCCTTTGAAAAAATCGGTTTTTCTCTTTCGGGCCGAATATCTCCGAAACTATAAAAGATAGAAAAATTTTCCAAAATGGAAATTAAATGGCTTCAAAAGTACTTTGAAATAATGACAAAATAATTTTTTTATTTCTTTTATTTTTAACCTTTGTCAGTTACTTCCCGAGAATCCCGTACCGGTCACACTGGGTGAAATACACCCCAGCGTGTTTGCACGTGTATAAAAAATTGTAAATGACCTTAAAAAAAATATCCTGTTGTAGTTTAAGTCTTCCTTAAAAAGACTGTATAGGTTTGATTTGCAATAAATTAATTTAACATATGTAAAAAAATTGTTGAAAAAAGTCGGAAAAGTGACTTTTTTCACAAAGTTACTCTAATGTAACTTTTTCAATTTTTAAGATATTTTAATTTTTCAAACGGTTTTTTTATCCTCAGATGATGCACTTTTCACTGTTTATTGCAGTTTATGCGGCTGTTCCAAAAAGTATATTTATTTTGAGGTATGAAGGTGCGATTTATTGCGGAAAAAAATGCCGAGAGAAAACTAACGGGCTGAAAAATATACCACCGACGGGGATCGATACTTGAAGGTCCCAACTACCTGTAGATGGCGGCACAAGGCCCATTTCCATTGGTTTACTGGGTCGTTTTCGAAGTAAAAAAAACGCTGGGGTGTATTTTACCCAGTGTGACTGTTAAAGGTTAAATATACCCCCGCCACTAATACATTTTTTTCAAAATTTTCAAAATTTTTTATCACTAAATAAAAAATAATTTTTATACAAATTTAACCATATATGAGATATTTGGCCCAAAAGAGAAAAACCGATTTTTTCGAAGGGGTGTTTCACCCCCTAAAGATGAATTAGAGCGCCTATAAAAAAATAGGTGTTTTTTGGATTTTTGTGTTTAACAACATACTTAAAGGAAATTCAAATCAGAGCCGGACAGTTGTAGTTATTCCCTTGTTAGTAAGTTAATTTTGGAATGCACCTAGATAGCAAAGCGTGTCTGAGCAAAATTGCGCAATTCACGCAAACTTGTGATTGCTTATGATACCGGTAACTTGCCGTACATTTGCTTCAATTGATTTCGAGTAATTTAATAATAATAAGAGAAATAGAACCGTTACGATATACAATCAAATTAGAATCAAAAGCCATACGATCCAAGCTTAGATCTTTGACAGCCTTATATTAGTTTCCGTGTATATATATATATATATATATATATATATATATATATATATACAGGGTGTCCGAAAAATTGCCTACTCCACTTCGGGAGGTGATTCGGGACCCAAAAACAAGCAAAAAAGTTCATACAAACATAGGTCCGGAAATGAGCCGTTTCCGAGTTATAACCACTTTTATGTTCGAAAATCGTAATTTAGAATCCGCTTGGCATCCTTCTTTCTTAATTATTTCTTAAATTAAAAATTTTTATTTTTAAATATTTTTAATTTTTTCATTTTTTTTTAATTTTTCAATATTTGTAAATACGATTACATTACTTTTAAAAGAAATCAGTTGTTTTCACGGCTACTTGAAATCAGTTGTTTTCACGGCTATTCAAAATCAGTTGTTTTCACGGCTATTCAAAATCAGTTGTTTTCACGGTTACTTGAAATCAGTTGTTTTCACGCCTATTCAAAATCAGTAAGTAAATCACGGCTTTTCAATAAGTTTCAAATTATTATTTAACAACACCTTACTTTTAGGTTGTATTTAATCTTTCCGTATTCATATCAATGGATCGTTTAAGTTTTAATGAATTAGCTGATATGCATTTTATGTATGGTCTTGCTCAAAGTAATGCTGCCGAGGCAAGAAGATTATACATCCAGTCTTTTCTAAATCGAGACGTACCGGGAATAGCGTCTTTCCGAAGTGTAGACAGAAACTTGAGAGAATTTGGTAACTGTAATTAAAATAATTAAAAATAAAAATTTACGATTTTTGAACATAAAAGTGGCTATAACTCGGAAACAGCTCATTTCCGGACCTATGTTTGTATGAATTTTTTTGCTTGTTTTTGGGTCCCGAATCACCTCCCGAAGTGGAGTAGGCGATTTTTCGGACACCCTGTATATATATATATATATATATAAATGGGGCATTCTTTCTCAAAATAGCCACCCCTCTGCACATTTTATTTTTGAAGATAAAATGCTTTACTCTATTTGTTTTAGAATAATTGTCAATTTGTCGAAATGATGATTTAGGGGTGATTTTGAAGGGTTGATTTTGATTATAATGGGGGGTAACGTCTGAAAACTATTTAATTGGATGTCATAAACCATTTTGTTTCAAAGTTGCATCGAATTTGATAGAAACTGCTAAGCTTTTAGATGTTATTTGCATACTTTCCTATTTTTTAGGGTGGTTTGAGCGATATTTTGGTCATACTGCCCCACCCTTGAATGTAAATGAAAATCGCCATACGGCATCCAAAAATTGAGTTTTTGACGGAAATTTTGAGATCTTGCAAAGCATTTTATCTTCAAAAATAAAATGTGCAGAGGGGTGGCTATTTTGAGAAAGAATGCCCCATATATATATATATATATATATATATATATATATATATATATACTAGCATGCCCCGCCGGGCTTCGCCCCGGAGAACATGTGTATTAAGACACGCAAATAGTCTCTCTCTCTCTCTCTCTCTCTCTCTCTCTCTCTCTCTCTCTCTCTCTCTTTCTCTCCCTCTCTCCCTCTCTCCCTCCCTCCCTCCCTCCTCCTCTCTCTCTTTCTCTCTCCCACTCCTCCCCTCTTTCTCTCCCTCTCCCTCTCCCTCTCCCTCTCTCTCTCTCTCTCTTTCTCTCTCTCTCTCCAACTCCCTCTCTCTCTCTCCCCCCCTCTCTCTCTCTCTCTCTCCCGCTCTGGAAAATTTCGTAACCAATTTCCAAGAAGATACCGATTCCCCAAAAAATCGGTAACGAAAAACTGTACAGTTTATAACACTCCCCGGGAAATTCTACCCCTACTTCATATATAATTTTTTGCGATTTGGTCAATTAATTCCCGAAAAATTTGAAAAATTTCTGATACCGGCTTCCAAAAAAATCGGTAACAAAAAATTATACACTTTATAACATTCCCCGGAAAATTCTACCCCCGTTTTATATACAATTCTTTGAGATTCGGTCAATTATTTTCCGAAAATTAAAAAAAATTAGAAAAACCGGTTTCCAGAAAATCGGTAACAAAAAACTATACACATTATGACACTCCCCGGGAAATTCTACTCCTGTTTCATATATATTTCTTTAAAATTCGGTCAATTATTTCCCAAAAAAATGAAAAAATGTCGAATACCGGTTCCCAAAAAGATCGGTAACGAAAAATTATACATTCTATAACACTCCCCGGAAAACTCTACCCCTACTTCATATACAATACTTTCAAAACCAGTCGAATAGTTTAAGAGTGCATAAAGGACATACATACATACATACATACATACATACATACATACATACATACATTCATTCATTCATTTATATATATATATATATATATATATATATATATATATATATAGTAGGTAAACATCCCGTTTAGGGGATCCACCTCCGACGGCCTTGACTTTCACATATTTTGTCAAGGTCACCCTCCTGAGTGACCTTCAGAAGTTTTAGTCGGGGGTCGCTTTTAATTAAAAAGTTATAAACAAAAAAAGTTTCGAAAATATAGCAGTTATTTTAAGTACTGAGAGGCATAAACGACTAATATTACGTTTTTCTTTAAAGCAGAGAATACTTTATTTCGCGAGAAAGTCGCTGCTTTACCAAAACACAACATTTAAAGCAGTAAATTGTTGATAACGTGAAGTCTTTTTGTTAAAGCAGAGAATACTTACATGGGTTAGATGACGCGCTTTAAACAGTTGAATACTTTTAAAGCGCGTCATCTAACCCATGTGGCATCTCGCATATTAACTTTCCACGCATGAAAAGTTCACGCATACACTTTCCACGCGAACCGAGGTTTACCCACACCCCCCCTGCTTTCGGGATGAGATGCGGTAGCCCCGAAATAGTTTACGCATGGGTTAGTTGACGCGCTTTAAACAATTAAATACTGTTAAAGCGCGTCATCTAACCTACGTATTTTCCAAACTTTTTTTGTTTTTTTGTTAATAACTTTTTAACGAATAACGAGCGACGGCTAAAACCTTCTGAAGGTCACTCGGGATCATGACCTTGACAACATGTATCAAGGTAATTGAAATCGGTGAGGTCGCTAAACTTTTATTTGTTAATAATTTTTTAATAAAAAGCGACCCCCAACTAAAACCTTCTGAAGGTCACTCAGAAGGGTGACCTTGACAACATATGTGAAGGTCAAGGCCATCGGAGGTAGGTCCCCTAAACGGGATGTTTACCATATAGTATATATGTACATATATTTTTCCAACTTATTTAATTGCGCGCCGATTATTTGTCGGACTAGAAACACAGTTATTGTTGGAATTAAAACCCTTCCCTCCCCGGAATTAAATCGACTCGATTTAATTATCTAAAAACTGTAAAGAATTTATTGCCTCATATTACCTCAAAATATACCTCAAGATATACATAATATACATAATATACATAATATACATCAGGATTCAAACCTGGGAACCTCCCTCATTCCGTGAAGGGTGTCGTACCAATTCGACTACCGAGGCATGTGGTAATATTTATCGCAATAACCGCGGTTAATAATAATTTGAAACGTCTTTCTCAGGCGACGTGAATAAATAATAATAAGAGAAATAGGACCCCCCCGTTACAATATACAATCAAATTAGAATCAGAAGCCATACGATCCAAGCTTAGATCTTTGACAGCCTTATATTAGTTTCCGTGTATATATATAGTATATATATATATATATATAGTATATACATTATACCCAGTAAGCAAGGAACATTAAATTAACGTTTAGAAATATTGACTTTACGTGTATTTTTTAAACGTTTTTTTAATAATATTATACACATATTTGAAAAATATTATTTCGTAATATGATTTTTCTGAATGTTGTTAAAATATTTTAAAAATGTTACAGAAAATATTTTTGAAATGTTACTCTGACATTTATTTGAGATCAATGCAACAGTTCAAAATTCCTTGTAATTTGGACTTGGAAATAACGTTGGTAGTATATTAATTTTCTGTTGTTAGAATGTTATTGTTTTATATTGTGCGCAACGCTCATCGCGACAGCCATGATGCGTACATTTACGTACGATGCGTGAGTGCGTATACACGCGTGTGGATCGAGCAGTGCGGAGTGCTTTTTATTTACAGTATATTATTTATATATAAGTAAGTACCTATTATATTCTAAAAATTGTATATTAATAATAAGAACTCAATTAACCATACGTGCTATAAATAGTAGCTGATATGATGATCTATAACCTATAATTTAGGTTAACTACAAATAACGCTTTTTGGGTATCGGTAAAAGCTATATAGTGGAATTATTTGCTATTTTCTTGCAATTTACTGCCGATTATTTTCAGCTGTTTGAGCGCGTCAAGATCATGAGCAGACGCGCACGCTTGTCGCGACAGCCAATCGGAAGCATGCAGTAATAGTTCTGGAGACTGTAGTCGCATTATCTTACATACGTATGATGCGTGAGTGTGTCATATATACGTATGTTTGTGCTTGTGCTGTCGAGCGCTTTTAATTGTATACAATATTTTTATATGGGTAAGTAATTATTATATTCTAAAACTTGCATATTAATGATAAAAACTCAATTATCTATATGTGCTGTAAATAGGTAGCTGGTGATTTAAGATTTATTTTTCGACCTATATAAGAGAGAGATATGCAAAAGAAAAGAAATATACCAAGTATTAAGGATCGAACATATTCTTGATGTACTCGGGCCGCGAGGCTGAGCAATATTCTAAGGAAAGTATTGTACAAGATACAAAGATTGGACAATATATCTCCCCTTATCTTTCATTGACAATTTTCTGACTTTTGAAGATATGCTAAAAACTGATCAAGAAGCTTTCATGCAAGTTGTAAGTAAAGCTGCTTATCACAATTATAATTAATTCTATCAACATTTACAAATAACATTTCCGTTTAGTAGTTACATAATCGTAGTAGATATAAATTTACACAATAAAATCAGACTTTGAAAATTTAAAAATTAAGAGAAAAGACTGTAAGAGATATCTCCTCTCCCTCCCTCTCTTTCTCCCTCCCTTTTCTCTCCCTCTTTCTCCCTTTCTTTCCAAGAGTAGTAAATATAATATTTGCAATTTAAAGTCGACAAAGAGATCACCAGTACTTGTAATTTTTACCGATTTTTTGGTATTATTTTCAATGTAGTGCCTATAGCAAAGATAGTAATTGCACATTATCTGTATCTACTATGTTTATAGTTATTTTGATTGTGGCGTAACATATGCATATATTTTTTGTTTATGACAATTTATTAAATGAAAAAATAGATAAAAAAGTCTAAAAGTGTCAGTAACATACAGACAAAATCATCCAAACGTCACATCAAATAAGTACTAACGCATTCACACTATATTGTTCAAGTCTTTTATGCATATAGATCTTCTATATATAAATGTGTGTTGCTTTGTTTTACCATATTTAGCAGAAAGCTTAAGTATTTATATATAAAAATCTTTTTGCAAACTTTTCATATATTTTTAAGCTTTTAAATTTAATGGAAATGGTACAGTAATATTTTTTTACAATTTTCTTTAACGGAGCAAACATACTGATAATATATAAAAGTTGTACAATTTTTGTAACAGATAAATATTTACACTCACAGCTCGAGATCTTTACTTTGAAAATTTTTAATCATTTTTGTGATATATTGAGCAAATGTTTTAATTGATTTTCACCTATTTTTATTATGTAAAAGGATTTGTAATTCTATGCAACCAATACGATATATGTAAACTTTCTAAAAGAAGGTAGAATTTTGTCGGTAAAGTTTTCAAATATAGTATGTCGTATGTCCTTCAAAAATCAAAATGTATTTGTATTAATCTCTATAATGTATTCAACTGTATGTTTTATGTATAAAACTATTAAATAGAATCTTGAGGAGGAGCACCCAATGCGTCCAAAACCAAAAATGGTTACTCTGACTCTTAATCTTACAAACTTATATCTATAACATATGTCCTTTAATATGTTTTATAATATCCTATAATATGTATTATATTTTAAAATTTTTCTGAATTATTTTCCTTGCAATTTATAATAATATACTGCATTATATAGAATTACAAGTATAAATTTTTCAGGTGAACAAGGTTATGTTAATTGGAGGAAAACATGAAAAAGATTTTATTACAAAAAGTTTGAGTGCTACATTTTCTGATGACTTAGCCTCCATGTGTTTATAGACTGGCCAAAAAAATAATTATAAAATTGGAGATACGCACACACACAATTCTGAGCATTAAAAGTAAGTAATTTTTTAAGAGATGTATATATTACCTGCAGTATTAAATGCTATGTTTTATGTCCCAAAATTTATTAAATTGTCTCCTATTTTTTTGTGGCAATCATCGTTAAAAAGCAGGACACACATACACGTTAAAAATTCTTACGAAATAAAAAAAAATATATATATCTATAAACTAATACTTTTGATCGATTTAGTATATATGTAAACTATTCCGGAAACTTTTGTGTTATTTTAATAATTATCATAAGTTTTAATTGCTGTTAAATTGACATTATCTATTTATTTCTTTCATCTAACAATAAACTGTATTGAATTTTTCTTATTCCAGAAGCTTTTAGAGCAATATTCCCTCGGAATACAGAAAAAGATTTTGAACACTTTGTAATGGAGTGGTTCAGATTCGCAAACGTCCGTAAGGAAAGAAAAAAACATTAAAAAGGTAATGTAATGTATTTCGGTATATACTCTCTATAAAATAAAATCATTATAGTTTGCCGCGTTATAATTTAAAAGTAACTTTTTCACTAATTTAATTCTACTTTTATTTTTCAGGAAGTGATAAATATATTATCTTACTTGCGTGGCTCCGCGCGAGTGATTATTATAGTAACAAATTTTTTTATTTGAAAGATAAGTTTTATTCCAAAACCTTCCGCTTGGATCAGTGATCTTCACCAAAAATATTATTGTAATAAACTGAAAACTGTAATATATGGTATATATTATTTTTATATAAATAAAACTTTTTTATGATAATTAGTAAATTATTCCCTAATGCAGATTAGTATATAATAGGCCTGGGCAACTTCGAGCTCCGGAGCCACGACACCCCTACTTTCCGTGGATAGAAAAGAAGTGTCGTGGTTCTGGAGCTCAAAGTTGTCCAAGCCTGGTCTATAAAAAAGCAATCTAAATATTAATTAGACAATAAATATTGAGATATTTTATTACTATTGCAATTTATTGAAAACATGTTGCCTGTAATAAAAATAAAACATCAATAAGAACTTTAAATAAATGTCAGAATTAATATTACGGTAATCTTAATATAATATTGTAATAAAGTTGATAGTACGTTTAAATTTTTATCTCAAAAACATTACAGAAATGATAGAAAAACCTTAGCGCAATGTTATTTGCAACGTTATGGCACTCCCATTTCAACATTACTGAAATTTCGGAATCGTGGTCAAAGTATGTTCATAATAATGTTCTATACAACATTAAGAATGTTGATCTGGGTAGAGTTATACAGGGATGGATAAGTAAAAATCACGATAATAGTTACACAGTCTTTAATACGAGGATATTCAACAGCGGTTTTGCAACGACTGACATTTACATCCGATACATAGAAAGGAAACATGGCATATTCCCAGAACTCAAGATCGATAGATATACGCGATATATCGAATATGTCGATATTTCCAAATGTGTGGCGATTAATGAACTGACTTTATAACCAACACTCCTCCTATCGACACACAACAAAGAAAAATATATGCTTTATAATTAATTAGTCAGTTTTAATATGTCCTTGCATTTTGATAGTTTATTTTTCAGTAGGGACTTAGTCAACAGATCCGCGGGGTTTTCGTCGCTTGGGATGTATTCCACGATAACTTCTTTTTCCTCCTGAGCTTCTCTTGTAAAGTGGAAACGGATGTCCACATGTTTGCTCCGCTGATGATACATACTGTCCTTGCTGAATTTTATTGCGGTTTGGTTGTCGCAATTTATGCACGTTGGCTCGTCCACGTAGGCTCCACCATTCATATGATCAAGGAGGCGCCGTGTATATATCATCTCCATGGTTGAAAGAGCGACTGACTTTTGTTGCTTGGACTTCCAGCTGATGGAACCCTCTGCTAGCGTTAGCACAAGGCCGGTACAGGAACGTCGATTGTCAACATTTCCTCCTCAGTCGGAATCAACATAGGCGTGAAGTGGTTTACCAGATTTGATGTAGTTGATTCCAAGACTAGATAGACGTGCCTATTAGATATCTCAATGCATGTTTCGCTGCTTTCCAATGAATTCTTCCTGGGTTGGCATTAAAACGGCTCAGAGCATTCGCTACAAATGCTAGATCGGGTCTTGTAGTGTTCGCTAGATAGATAGACTCCCGACAAGTTCTCGGTATGGCATTTGTTTCATCTCATCCTTCTCTTCCTTTGACGTTGCTTCATCTTCGCGAGATAATTTTACACCAGCTTCGATGGGAGTTGAAACCGGATTAGCACATGTCATTCCAAATCTTTCGATGATTCTCTTTACATATGCCTCTTGAGAAACACGTATGCTTCCTGTTGCTCCTTCACGTTCAACGCGCATCCCCAGAACTTCGCTCACTTCTCCTAAGTCTTTCATTTTGAATTTTTCACTTAGTCTCGATTTTACTGTATTTAGTACCTTCAAATTCCGTGATGCTATAAGTAGATCGTCCACATAAGCAATCACAATTACAATCTCACCGTCTATTAGTCCTACAAACACACATGGTTCAGTTTCTGAATAATGTAAACCAAAATTGTTCAAACACGTACGTAATTTTTTATGCCATTTTCTGCCGGATTGCTTCAAACCATATAGAGTGCGTAATAACTTCAACACCTTACCCTCCTTTTTGGGAACTCCGTACATGAATGGCTGCTCCATGTAGATCTCTGATGATAGATCACCTTGGACGTAAGCTGTAACAACGTCCATTTGGTGGACATGCAGTTCCTCCTCGACGCTTAATGCAAACAAAGTGCGTATGGTTTCCATCCTAGCGACAGGGGCGTAGACTTCATCAAAGTCTATCCCGTAGCGTTGTTCACATCCGCGAGCCACCAACCTCGCTTTGTATCTTTCCACCTCACCATCTTGACGTCTCTTTGTGTGAAACACCCACTTGCAACTTATTGCTTTCTTGCCTGGAGGTAGGTCGGTAAGCTCCCAGGTTCCATACTCCTTCAGTGAATTGTACTCACTTTGCATCGCCTCTAGCCATTCGTTTTTGTGAACACTGGACATAGCTTCTTCTACGGTTGTCGGGTCGTTTTCCACTTCTGCGATGTTTGCCATCTAATACTCCTTTTTCGGTCTTTCTGGCTGACCCGTACGTATAATATTCGGCCTACCAGGCCCTCTTCGTGGATTTTCCAATGAAGGTTGTATAATTTCTTCGACCTGAGTCAACTCTTCTGGCTCATCTTCGTTTATCTCTGTTTGCTCATCTTCAGTTGTAGGCTCACGGTCCTCATCGTTTGGTCCATTTCTTATTTTATTAACTCTCGTGTTCTCTGATTTAAGAAGTAACTCTACGCTATCTGGTGACTTTTGGGTTACGAAAACTGGATTTTCAATAAAACGGACGTCATAACTTTTTATCACACTTGTAGTACCTCTGCGCCATAGCCGATAAGCCTTCGATTCTGTGCTATATCCGAAAAACACGAAATCTTCGCCTTTCGCATCCCATTTTGACACACCAGGGCCCTTCCTCAAAGCGGTTGCATAAGAACCAAATGTTTTAAACTTCCTCATGTCCGGTTTCTTCTCACTCCATAGCTCCAGCGGTGTCTTTTCTTCCGTAGCTCTCGATGGACATCTATTTCGCAGAAATACTGCTGTATTTACAGCTTCGGCCCATAACGACGTCGGCGCTCCAGATTGCAATAACATGCATCGTGCCATCTCTTCAATTGTTCTGTTTGCTCGCTCGGCCACGCCGTTTTGCTCTGGCGTGTATTCGACAGAGAACTCTCTCTTGATTCCTTCATTCTCGAGAAACTGGTTGAACTCCTTTGAAACGTATTTTTTGGCATTATCAGAGCGCACTTTTATTATTTTTCGACCATGTTCTCTTTCTACTCTTGCTACATATTTCTTAAACGCGACGAAGACATCACTTCTCTTCTTCAGCATGACTACTTCAGTATACCGCGTCCTGTCATCAATAAAGGTAACAAAGTACCGTGCACCTCCCATCGATGTAATATTCATCGGTTCACACATATCCGTATGGATCAACTCCAGCGTGTTCTTTGCCCTTGTCTCTGAAACTCGGTGTGGCAATGCATGTATCTTCGCTCGGTTGCAAATTTCACATGAAATCTCGATCACTCTTGACGGGATGTTGAGTCCGGTTACCATATTATTTATCTTCAGTTTGCGCAAATCATTGAAGTTTAGATGACCGTATCTCTCGTGCCATAACCTCAAAGTCGCCACTGATCCGTCCGCGATCATAATGCTGTGCTTCTGCGTTTTCAAAACATACATTCGATCTTTCTTCGCGGCCATTAATACGATTAAACCGTCTTTTCGCGATACGATTGCATTTTCTTTCCCGAACGTTACCGAATAACCACGATTCGTAATAGCTGATACCGATATCAGATTATTTCGCAAGCCTGGAGCATATAACACGTTTGAAAGAACAATTTGACTCGCGGAATCTCGTGATGGTACATTGAGACTCACTCTCCCGCTTCCGTAAGCCCTCACTACAGATTTCCCCGCCGTTCGAATACTACATGGCGGATCGCCGATTAAACTTTCAAATAACTTTTTGTCTTTGCACATATGCCGCTGTCAATGCACTATTCTTCCTTTTCCACTTCGCATGCCATTGCAGTTGTAGCTATCAACACGTTTTCATTTTCGCTGTTGCTCTTCTCAGAAGTGTCTGCACGATTTGCTTTATTTTGTGGTAATTTTGTTTTGCAGACCGATGCACGGTGGCCAACCTTTCCACACTTGAAGCATTTTCCAAGGAACTTGCCATTATTTGTGTTTTTCGCGTGGATTTCCTTCTTGTTTGTACTCGGAGTACGAGAATACAATGCTGCACTATTTTCGCCAGTATTGACGTTACTTTGTCTTCGAGCATCTTCCTTGATCAGCTTGGCTTTGATGACACTTACCTCAGGAATATCATCACGGGACTCGATTGCGACGCGAAAATTCTCGAACTCTTCTGGGAGACAGCTCAACACCATAATCGATAGAAGCTCCTGCGGGACAACAACTCCAACGTAGGCAAGCATGTCAGCTCGTTGTTAAAACTCGTTAACAAACTGAGCCATTGATTGGTCAGGCTTTTTCTTCGATTGGTATAACTCTCTATAAAGTACTGCCTTTCTGACCGGTCCTTGCGATTTATGAATTTTCTCTAATTCATCTCATGCTCCCTTGGATGTTGTTTGCTTCCTAATATGGCCAATCTCCGTCTTCGAAACACCGAGCACTATCAACGCAAGCCCTTCTCATCTTTGGTTATCCATGCCGTCGCGGCTGCAGCATCTTCCGGTTTGACCAATGTGCCGGAGACATAACCCCACAAGTCGTTGTACATACCTACACGAGGACACTTTTCATCTGCATCCTCCACACCTCGTAATTGTTATCGCATAACTTATCAATATGTTGCGTGCCTGCCGCGTGCATCTTTGCACTTTTTACGTATTCACGTCGTCTCTCTCGGTAGTTACGCACACAATAACCGCTTGTGACTCACTGCACGTATCCGCGTCGATACACAGCCCGTTTATACTTTTCTCGATCTCCCTGGGCCCATAACCTGTTGATCTGGGCAGAGTTATACAGGGATGGATAAGTAAAAATCACGATAATAGTTACACAGTCTTTAATACGAGGATACTCAACAGCGGTTTTGCAACGACTGACATTTACAATATTTACATCCGATACATAGAAAGGAAACATGGCATACTCCCAGAACTCAAGATCGATAGATATACGCGATATATCGAATATGTCGATATCCCCAAATGTGTGGCGATTAATGAACAATACCAGAGAGAAACCTGAGAGCGGTCATCCCGCTTCGGGGGACGCCTGTCCTAATCTGCCCTCTGAAAAAGTGGACGTCAACTACGGCGTTACGCTCGGTAACGATCAGAGAGATCTCGGGTAACGATACATGGGTTTGTATCCGTGCTATATGGTTCATGTCCGAACTACTCAGATGGAGGGGATGTGCTGGTCGCGCAAGCCCCTCCTCTGTCAGTGTACGCTCGACACTCGGCAAGCTTCGCGCGGGGAGAGAAGGGCAGACATACGATCTGCTGTTTCCTTCTCTCTTGAGCTGTTAGAGGCCACGCATTTCGGGTATCGCCTCTCATGTCTCGCCGAGTGCCGAGTCTCGAGTTCCCTTACAAAAAAGTATTACTAACTGGTTAGTAATAAATACTTATTTTATGTATTAATAATACTAAAATTAAGTATTTATTAGTACTTGAATCACTGTAATTCAAGTATTGCACAGTATTTTATTACTGGTCAGTAATTTATGAAAGTAGTATTTAATACAGGACGAGTATTGAATACTTAGTATTAAATTTTTGATGAGAAAGCATTTAATACTAGGTGATAAATACTTGTGTAATAAATACTTGTGTTGAATTACTGATGAGTATTTCAATGTTAGTACTGAAATACTGGACCGAGGATTCCATGTGTAATAAATCACTGGCCAGTATTTTAATGTTAATACTCAAGTACTGAACTGAATATTCTATGTGAAATTAATCACTGACCAGTACTACAATTTGTATAGAAACATTATAATGGGTAATTCCTGATAATATTAAGGAAGAGAGATAAAAGTAAGGCACAAATACATTTTATATGAAGGTCTGTACTAATTCGTCGTGATAAAAGTGTACAAGTTTTGAAATAGTACTGCGGATATCATTCTTATATCCAATTCAAAATTTTATTACTCTTTTTAAACTGAATTTGTTTCTTAAGATGATTTTTGAAAAATTATATATTTGCGTTGGTTATGACACATGTAGACTATATATAACACTTACATTAAATTAAGAAGTAGTCTACCACGTAAGGCAGTTGGCTCACGATCCAGAGGTCCCGGAGTTCGAATCCCACCAAGGTGTGTTTTTCAAATACCAGAAAATATTTATAATTATAGACTGCATCTTAAGAAACAAGTTTAGTTATAAAATAAGAATTAAATTTCGAAAAAAATAATTTTTTTTATGCCGAGTAAATATCAGAAATCGAAATATCGGTGAGTAATTCAATACTAAGCATCAGTAGTTCTGTATAGTATTAATCACTACCTATAATATTTATCACTACCAGTATTTTCCCAGTATTTCCCAAATAAATATTGACAGTATTAAATCACTGAGATTTTAAGTATTTAGTCAGTAATACTTTTCTGTAAGGGCGATCTGTACATACTGTTTGTAAGATAAAGATATACTGTTTCTAAGATGCGTAACACTACAAAATGCATGATCCCTTACAGAAAAGTATTACTGACTAAATACTTAAAATCTCAGTAATTTAATACTGTCAATATTTATTTGGGAAATACTGGGAAAATACTGGTAATGATAAATATTATAGGTAGTGATTAATACTACACAGAACTACTGGTGCTTAGTATTGAATTACTCACCGATATTTCGATTTTCGATATTTACCCGGCATAAAAAAAAAATTTTTTTTTTTCAAAATTTTATTACTATTTTATAACTAAATTTGTTTCTTAAGATGCAGTCTGTAATTATAAATATTTTCTCGTATTTGAAAAACACACTTACCTTGGTGGGATCGAACTCGGGACCTCTGGATCGTGAGCCAACTGCCTTACGTGGTAGACTACTTCTTAATTTGATGTAAGTGTTATATATAGTCTACATGTGTCATAACCAGCGCAAGTATAGAATTTTTCAAAAATCATCTTAAGAAACAAATTCAGTTTAAAAAGAGTAATAAAATTTTGAATTGGATATTAAAATGATATCCTCAGTACTATTTCAAAACTTGTACACTTTTATCACGACGAATTAGTACAGACCTTCATATAAAATGTATTTGTGCCTTACTTTTATCTCTTTTCCTTAATATTATCAGGAATTACCCATTATAATGTTTCTATATAAATTGTAGTACTGGTCAGTGATTAATTTCACATGGAATATTCAGTTCAGTACTTGAGTATTAATATTAAAATACTGGCCAGTGATTTATTACACATGGAATCCTTGGTTCAGTACTTCAGTACTAACATTGCAATACTCATCAGTAATTCAACACAAGTATTTTTCACCTAGTATTAAATGCTTTCTCATCAAAAATTTAATACTAAGTATTCAATACTCGTCCTGTATTAAATACTACTTTCATAAATTACTGACCAGTAATAAAATACTATGCAATACTTGGATCACAGTGATTCAAGTACTAATAAATACTTAATTTTAGTATTATTAATACACAAAATAAGTATTTATTATTTACCAGCTAGTAATACTTTTTTGTAAGGGATATCAATACAAAATTACCTTTTTCAAAAAGGTAAAAAAAAGGCGCCAAGTACACGCGTAGTTGTTACCTCGAAAAAAAAACCAAATGGTAGTATCATTAATTTTAAATTAATTAAAAAATATTAATAAAGCCCAAATGGTACGTAATATCTTTGTACCTCGAAAAAACCCAAAAGTGGGTGGGTAGTATCTTTATTTAAAAAAAAATTAAAACCTAAGTAGTACATATATATTACCTAACTTAACTCAAGTGACATGTATTTCAAAAAAAGATGTAAAATCTTTAAATTAAATTGCGCTAATTGTAAAGAGAATATGTATATTGCTTTGAAAGATAATTGTTATGCAACTACTTTAAAGAAATAAAACCCAAGTGGTATCTTCGTATTCCTATTCAAGGATCTTCCTATTCTAAACCCAGGTGATAATAGCTTCTTAATTCTCTTTAACAAATTTTTAATATTACAAAAAATCATTCTAATTACAAAGAATTAAAGAAGTAACAGTACAAAATAAAAATATTTAATTAAAACAAAATAAATAAATTTTTCTTGTAAAAAAACTTGGCGCTGCTAGACTTTGAAATTTAAACATTAAAATTTAAACATTAGTACTAAGATTTTTGATTGAATAAAAAACAATAAACATAATTTAGGGAAGAATGCGACAGGAGTAAAAAAGCAGCGCCAAGTTTTTTTACAAGAAAAATTTATTTATTTTGTTTTAATTAAATATTTTTATTTTGTACTGTTACTTCTTTAATTCTTTGTAATTAAAATGATTCTTTGTAATATTAAAAATTTGTTAAAGAGAATTAAGAAGCTATTATCACCTGGGTTTAGAATAGGAAGATCCTTGAATAGGAATACGAAGATACCACTTGGGTTTTATTTCTTTAAAGTAGTTGCATAACAATTATCTTTCAAAGCAATATACATATTCTCTTTACAATTAGCGCAATTTAATTTAAAGATTTTACATCTTTTTTTGAAATACATGTCACTTGAGTTAAGTTAGGTAATATATGTACTACTTAGGTTTTAATTTTTTTTTAAATAAAGATACTACCCACCCACTTTTGGGTTTTTTCGAGGTACAAAGATATTACGTACCATTTGGGTTTTATTAATATTTTTTAATTTAAAATAATTTAATGATACTACCATTTGGTTTTTTTTTTGAGGTAACAACTACGCGTGTACTTGGCGTCTTTTTTTTACCTTTTTAAAAAAGTTATTCTAACATTGCGACTTACTGGTCTGTAATGATCCGTAAGTAAGAATTCGTGATTGTAATTTTAATACTAATACATTGCGTTTTTTAACATATTGCGACTCCGATTCACGGTTTAGAAAGGACAATCGAATCTCTCCTTTCTACCTGGTCTTCCAACCTGAGAGTAAACGTCAAAGATGCGATCGATTCGGAGCATTTGCATGGCGGCATATCTTGACAGACTACCAAACATTCGTATAAATTTTATTTTATTGATTTGACTGCGCTTTTCTACTGATTGACTCATTTTATCGCGATTGACTGTATATAATTCATCGTCTTAATTTATCGACTGAAATTTTCATGTATTATTTTCATTTTTACGCTGAAAATGACACAAAAAGTGTCGAAACGTCCGAATTTGTATTAACTAATATATATATTTTATTATTGACTTATTTTAATTGCGCATTAATTACCGCGCGTGGCATTGCCTCTTTCACTTCCCTTTATTTGATTTAAAAATTGAAACAACAATGTGTATAATAATAATATTAATAACATACCGATGTGAATCCGGGGTGACCATTTTTCATATAGCGATAAATAATTGTTTTTTTAAGTGATATTGTTTTACGTCCTAATTTTGATCTTAGTAATTTTAGGTTTTAAAATTTGTAGAATAAAATTAAATGTTGCTCGCTTTATTCTAAAAAAAAAGGATTTATTTTAAAAATTAAATATTCTTTTTTATCGAATAATAATTCTAATAATGTTATTATTTGTGCAAATATAACACAACCTATCGTCTGCCATTTTGACGTGCTCATAGTCGCTTACATTGCCAAAACGAACGACATTTCTTACTACTGTGTAAACGCTCAGATACCAAATCGAACGATTGAAAACAGCGCTTATAAGCGTGAGCGCTTACAGCGCGTGAGCGTCCAAACCGAACACACCCAATGTATGCACAGATGGCGGGGAGCACACACTTCTGCATAACACATAATGCATAACGCATAAGGAAACTTGATAGAAATATTTTACTGAAATTCTCTCTCAATTGACCTCATTTCATTATTATTCCATAAGTTTCACGATACCTAACATAAAAGAAATTTTGTTATTTATACTTTTTATTAGTATAATTTAACTTTCCTTATATTACACCCCACACAGCACATAATATTGCAGAAATATTGCAGCAATATTATTTTTCCATTGCAATATTACAATAAAATGTATCAGAAATATTGCAGTAATATTACTGAGATATCTCAGTAATATTAAAATATCCGCGAAAATGAATATCAGTAATATTACTGATATTTATTTCAGTAATATTGTGGTAATATTACTGCAATATATCAGTAATATTACGGTAAAATTACTATAATATTTGCGTGATATTTATATAATATTGCTAGGAATTAAAAAACCATTTTAATAATTTTTATTAAATTTTATTAAATTATTTTGAATAGTATTGTTACATACAATTTTAAAATAATATTGATATTGTAAACGCAATAATATTATTTGTGTAATATTAAATAATATTTATTTAATATTGCTAAAAATTAAAACATTTTAATGAATATTATTAAATTTTATCAAATTGTTATTTTTAATAATAGTATTACATACAATATTAAGAAAATAATATTGATATTATCTTTCTATCTCTTTCTTCTTCAAAACTGTTCCATGCTACTCTGCACTGTATGAATTTCCACTGATAAAGAATGACGTAACACTATAACATAATACAAAAACTGTAATTATTATTTATATCTAATTATACAAGGTGAGTTTTATTTTGTATGCCAATTATTTTCACTAATTATCTCAGAAAGTATTGGTTTATTGGAAAAATGTTTCAGATAAAAGTTAGAGGGTTTATAGAGGAATAATGGATGATCTTATTAGATTTTGAGTCTGGAACCCATGTTGAGCCCAGTAGGGTCCAAGTCAAATTTTTTAAATAAAAACTCCCTTTTTTTATTACATCATCTTTTTCTACTAATTAATATAAATAACTTTTGTCTGAAACATTTTTTATTTGCCTTATACTTTTTGAGATATTCAAGAAAAATTTAGTAATTTTTTAAATATTTAGCTTATATCTTGATAAATGCTTGTCGGAGGGGAAAATGATACAAGACTTTTTGACTTGATATGGTCTCAAGAATATGCTATTGCAATAATACCCTAATTTCTTTAAATATTTGTGTATACATTTTCTTGAAGCTTTTATGTGTACACAATTATTTAAAGAAATTAGAATACTATTGCAACAGTATATTCTTAAAACCAAATCAAGTCAAAAAGTCCTGTACCACTTTTCACTCCGACGAACATTTATTGACAAACATCTATTGTAAGCTAAATATTGAAAAAAATACCAAGTTTTCCTTGAATATCTCAAAAAGTATAAAGCAAATAAAAAAATGTTTCAGACAAAAGTTGTTCATATTAATTAGTAGAAAAAGATGATACCATAAAAAGGGGGTTTCTATTTAAATAATTTGACTTGGATCCTATTAGGCTTAACACAGTCCCGGACTCAAAATCTATTAAAATTGTCTATTGGTCCTCCTTGAACTCTCCAACTTTTATCTGAAACATTTTTTCAATAAATCAATACTTTCTGAGATACTTATAGCGGAGATGATTGGCACGAGAAATAAAAATCACCCTGTTTATTTCATACATAATTACATATTAAAACATAAGAGTACGGGGTTAAGTATGACGTGTTCCGATATTCACTGTCTATACTGAAAATCTATGGTTAATGTTATACATACACTTTAGATTTTCAGTACTGAATATTAAAATATTGGAACGCAGTTTATACCAAGTTTAAATTTTTCTTACTTATGTATCTAATAAATGAAGTTGTCGCTCAGAAGAGTTTGATAGAAATCAAACTGCTTGGTGCTGCTCTGCGTGAACTTCCACTGATGAAAAGCAACGTAACACTGCAACATAATACAAAAACAGTAATTATTATTTACATCTAATTATATATTTTAAACATAAAAGTAGGTTAAGTATGAATCTGTATTGTGACATTCACTATCTATGTATACTGAAAATCTGTAGTTGATGTTACATGTATACTTTGGATTTTCAGTATTGACGATTAATATTGGAAAGTATGGTTTATATCAAATTTAACTTTTTCTTACTTACATATCTAATAAATAAATCATTTGCTCTTCTATCAAACTACTTGGTGCTGCTCTGGACTGCATGAACATCCACTGATGGAAAACAATACTGTAACATATAGCATAAGGACAATAATTATTATAAAATCATGTAAATGGTTAAATAATTATGGTTAAATCATTTAATTAATGATTAAACTGCTTTTTAGGAGATTTGGGATCGGCATATTTCTATCATGTATCTCCAACTAAGGGCTCCAGTTGGATTAAACTGTTCAAAATTTTGAGGTTAAGTTAGCATCAAGATTTAAGTATGAAGCCGTTAATAAATAATTTCATTAGAGACTCGTTCAATAAGGTTATAAAGGCAAATATATGTATTTTAAGATGGTCATTGAAATGATTTTTATGATATTAACGTGGTTTTTGCAGACCATTATGCCACGTAATCTCTATTTTTGGATTTAAAGACAAATCGCCAAATATATATGTAGGGGAGACCAGGCTACCTTGTGACACTTTTTTTTCGGAGCAATAAATTTTTGTTTTTAGCGTGGAATTTGTAAAAAATAACTTTATTGGCATTTATATTGAACCTTTAGGAATGAAATAGACGTATTAGTATGAATAAAAAAATATTGTAATCTGTAAATAACTTAATGTAATGAAAATATGGAAAATGTCACACTTTACCCAACTGATGGGGTATTGTGTGACAGGCAGAAGGGTACTATGTGACAATTGATTCAAAGCATTGTATAAAGTGTGACACGGGATGTAAAAGTAGGTGCTATCCGATGCAATTTTAAACGCTCTCTTTATTTTTAATGCAACAACATAAGAATAGAATATATGAGAGTAATAAGAAACACATATATATATATGTATATATAAAATAAGCCATCTCCAGTACTGAATGTATCGGTACTTTCACTCTTCGGTTAATTTCTTTGGCTCCTCGACTAGTAAGTTTGATCTATTTTCTTAGTTCTTAACTCTCTTTTAGGAAAGACGTTTTCTTTTTCGATATTCTTAGCCTTCTTTGATTTGAATGATGAACTCTTGTTCTTAGTGTCTATAATCTCGACGTTCGATGCTTCTTCGATATTCTCCGCTGTTGATTTTGAAAGAGGTGTGCGCTTAGCAGGACGCTTTTTCTTTTCAGAGCTCACAGCCTTCACCCCTTCTTGTTCGACATCCTGCGTTGTTGATTTTCGAGGCGATTTAGATGCAGCTGAACGTTTTCCTTTTGCGTTGCCTGTATTTTTCGCTTTTGATTTCTCTTTTTCAATGAACTCCTTCTTTATCTTTTTCGCGAGCACACCGTCTTTTTTGGCGTTTTTTATCACTAATTCTTCGCACAGTTGATTCATTACAAGATCATCGGTTAGAATACTGCTCGTTTTGCGCTTCCTCGTAGGTGCTGTGCGATTTGCAGCTTTCGGGTATGGTCTTACATCCGATGTTGAAATGAAATCTTTTCTAGTGTCAAGGACACTAGTATTAGGCAACGCACCAGATTGAAATGAATCAAGCATTTCATTCGCACTCATAGGAGCTTGAGAGGTGCCAGAGTTTAAATCAAGGGGGATGTCAAAGATAATCGGAACGTCGGATGGTACATAAGGATCGGCTGATATGTAACAGTCAAACAGAACGTCAGTTGCAGTCGGCACGTTGGTTTCGATAATCTCAGCTGAGTCCGATGGTTCGGGAAATGCAGCTGAATTCGATGGTTCGGGAGGTGCATCTGGTGAATTTGGTAGAACACCCTGGTTCCTGTCAGTGACATACGAAGTCAAAAATTCGTCGTCAGTAAATATATCGCGATTATATGGCCAAATCCCCGTTTTTTCGAAGCCTCTCATGATATTCAATGGAGTGAATGCCTGTGGATACGCTTGTCCCAATAACGCTGCGATGTTGTAGATCGAAATCGTCTTCCCTGGGTTGGATATCATCCATGTGTTGCAAGCAGAATTGAAGAACTTTTTCAAAGATCCATATACTGTGCGATCCAACGGTTGGAGTTTATGAGATGTGTGTGGCAAAATCGTTAACAGAATTATCCCGTTGTTCTTACAGAAAGTCAGACTGTCAATCGTGATGTGTGATTCATGATTATCCATTATAAGCAATACCTAGTTTTGTGGTGAGGTTCGAGAGTGTCGTTGAAAATGCTTGAGAACATCAAGAAAGATTTCACCGTTCATCCAGCCAGTTAAAGATCCGCTTCCAACTGTGCCGGGCGGAGCTCCGTAGATCATATGGTCTTTAAAGTTCTTTCTTGGAAACACCATGAATGGTGGAATTGAGTTCCCTCCAGCGGAGATGAAGCATCATGCAGTTACTAAAATCCCGCGTTCCCCCGACGTAATTTGACCAATTTGCTTTTGTCCTTTTTTGGCAATGATATTAGGAGGATTGTGGACCGTTGTTAAGGCCGTCTCATCGAGATTATATATTACAATGGGAGATATTTGATCTCCAAGTTGCTTAAAACAATTTTCCAAGTTGTCGAAAAAAATATTGACGGTGTGACGATTGAAACTTGTGCTTCTGGCCATGCTTGTTGCTTCAGGTTTACGCAAGGAAAGAGCAGGATGTCGCTTCATGTAGCTATAAAACCAGTCATATCCAACAGCCTTCTTCTCATGCCACGATTTAGGACAATCAATTTTATTGACAACAGCAAGTTGATATGCAAGTTCTAATACTTGCTTACGAGTGAGGCCATGGTGCATTTTTGATGCCGTAAGCAAATATGTCTCCAGATCTTCTTCAATGTTCGCAGGGAAAATAAGATGAATTTGATAGTTAGGAACAAATTTCATAGTAAGTTTATGCTCGTCCGTGGCCTCTTTATATTTAGTGACCCAGCGACTCAGTGTCATGTGATTGATATTGAAAGATTTTGCTGTGCTTCGAATGCTTTGATTTCCTTTGACGACTTGAAACACCGCAGCTTTCATTGTCGCCTCGTCCACCTTAGCTCTGCTAGTTTCCCTTACGGAAAGAAACTACAGCCAGTAAATATTACACTTGTGTAGTTACTACAGGACCCCCTGTAGTTATCACAGAAAGGAACACAATAATCTGTAGTTATTACACGCTGTAATTCCTTTAGTGCGTGAAATTCCTGTAATATGGAATACATGTCTAATCATGAAGTGTAAAATCCACTACACGTGTAATCCACTATATGTGTAATATACTACACGTGTGGTAAGTGACTTGAGTAGTAGACTACACGTGTAATCCATTATATGTGTAATATACTACACGTATGGTAAGTGACTTGTGTAGTAGACTACACATGTAATCTACAAAATGTGTAATACACTACTACACGCGTGTATTAAACGTAATGCTACCAGTAATCCATGAAATTTGAAATAGCGAGCCTCATATATGGAGGGGTAAAAACAACAGTGGTGCAAGTCAAATTTTTAAAAATATTTTCTCGTGCGCATAGATGCAATTTATATATTGTACAGATTGCATTGTTGTGAGGCGGAAGTCGCCGTGCCCGAATTGCGACACATAGCTGTCAGCGCACATCCCGAATATTGCCAAACTCACCTGAGGTGGCATTCCGGGTGTCGCAAGCGGCTTCCAGGTCGCTCACCCGGAAGCAAAAGCGCTGACAGCTAAGTCAGCATCGCGGAAGTAATACGCGAAGAGATAAAAAGCCCGCCCTTCCAAGAAGCGGCGGGCAGTCTAGAACGTAAGGCTAATCGCGCACGACCAACGTAACCTATCCAATTGTGAACGCCCGCGAGTCAGGGCAACGAAATCAACGAAACTAGTGTATCAAGTTAAAAGGGTCTTTATTAAAATATCGTTGGACAAAAACTCTGGCAACGTTATTCCTCCTTTCCTCCCGGCGGATCCAAAGAACTCAGTGCCGACCCCTCGAATCAGAGGCACGGCACAACAATTGGTGGCAGCGGTGGGATCTGCCAACCGGACGGGAGAACGTCCTGCCAGATTGCGCCTGCGAAGGGAACGGATCGTTAGACGGTGGTAAAATATCCCGGAGAGGAAAAGCCAGCCAGATCCCGAGTGCGTGAGACGACGGCAGTAGCCCCGCGTGTTATCAGCGACACCGGAGAGGCCCCGACCTACCGCACGGACTCGCCAGCCCGACGCAGCGACGCAGGGACGCAGCGAGCCAGCGAAGCAGCGCAGCAGGGACGCGGCGAAGCAGACAACGCAGAAGCAGTGAAGCGGCCCTGTCAGACTCAACGCGGCAGGAAGCGGTCACGATGCACTACGCGGCGGTACTGTAAGTCGACACTCCATTGTAAGCCGACACCGGCACGCGCGCCGCGACGAAAACGTTATATCTCTGCGTGCGTATCCCGCGATAGCGAACTGCGAGAGAAATTTTCGCGATTACAGGCAATACAACCGCGAAGCGCCGAAAGATTTTCGCGTTTCAGAGCGCTAAAGTATAAGCGTCAATAGATGTCGGACGACTTGTCCCGGCATCCCCCTGTCAGCAACGCGTCATTCGTGTTAAGCGAGCGCGCGCAACGAGCCATCGAAAATAGTATCCGGAATCGTTTTCGCGCCACACGACTCGCGAACGACGAACTAGATCGCGTGCGAAGAAATTTAGACGCGCAACTCGACGACGCAAGCTCGCCGGTGCTCGAGCTACACCCTAACGTCATCGTAGAACGCGAATTTGAATTCTTAGACGCTAGTCTTTGCGAAGCAAACAGAAACCCGCGAGATAGCATAGACCACACAAGCGGCGACGAACACGATAACGCACACAGACAGCCCCCGACCGACGGTGACGCACGATCGGACACCTCGGCCGATACTCAAAGCGAAAACGCAGGGAGAGGAGAATTCTCCCTGACGTCATACGAAAGCGATATATTCGACCCCGAGGAAGAGGATTATACCCCCCGGGCCGACAGAATGAGCCAGCCACGAGCTGCCGCGACCATCGCGCCGCGAGAGGACATATCCCCGGCGCAAATTAACGCGGAAATAGAGCGGCTTATGCCCGCGGAAAATGGGCAACCGCCCGAAGGCAATCAAAGTCGAGCCCCCGAGCCGACGCAAGTAAGCCCAGGAGCAATAAGCTCCGTGCTCAGCGATGTCCTACGCATGATGCGCGACATGCAGGAACGCATGGACCGTACAGAGGCCGCAGAGTTCGAGCGCTCTGTAGAAGTCCTGCGCGCAATCCGCGAGGTACGGGAACGCATGAGTCGAATGGAATCCGCCACATACGATCGCCCCGATGCGCGAGAACGACGCGTACGGATCAGCCAGGGCCCGCTGGACGTGACCTACGGACGGACGCACAGCGATGTCCGTAGTCAGCCAGGGCACCATCTCGGGTTCCTCAGCCTAAAGGAAGCCCGTAACATAATTCCCGAAATGAACGGAGAATCCCGAGAACGCGTTCGCGAATTTATTAATGCAAGCACTTACGCGATGAAGAATATACAGCCCGCGGACGAAACCATGCTCCTAGAAGCAATCTTGTGCACAAAGTTCAAGGGCAAGGCAATGACCGACTTCGACACGCGCGATATTCGCGACTTCGAGCAGCTAAAACGCGAACTCGAAACGGAATATCTCGGAAAGCGCGGCATGACCCATCTGCAGCTAGAATTCAACTCGCTAAAACAAAAAGCGGGAGAAAGCGCGCAGGAATTCGGGCGTCGAGTCGAGAAGCTCGCGAGAGAACTGTATGAGGCCATGGAAGAAGGCCAAGGGCACTCGCAAGAGCAGCAAAAGGCGATATTGGAAAGTATTAAAATGCAAGCTCTGCATAACTTCCAAATCGGGCTGCATGATGATATCAAGATGCTGGTCCGAGCACAGCGATATCCAAGCCTACAGGAGGCAATAACCGGCGCCAGTGCCGAGGAAAAAGTTAGAGGCCCCTTCCCGCGGAACGGACAAGCGGTGAACAGAAATCGATTTAATCAGGGAAACGCGCGAAATGCGGGAAACGCGACCGTGAAATGTTACAAATGTGGGAAGACCGGCCATTACGGGCGAGATTGCCATGCGAGCCAACAAGCTAATAAATTCTCGCTGCCGCGAGCGAATAAGCCCGGTGGCATAAACATAATCGAGTGTACCTACTGCAAGAAAGCAGGGCACAAACGCGACGAGTGCTGGTCGTTAAACGGACGGCCGAAATCCGAGCGACCGCGCCGACCGAAACAGGAAAGTGCGAAAAAAGCACCGATAGGCACAGTAAGAAAAACCAAAGCGAGCGAATCTAGCGAGGACGCACCCTCCGACAGCAGTAGCGAGGAGGAAGAGAAGCCGAAAAGAAATAAGGCACGCGCCGCCAAGACATACCGAGTGTCTCAGGTAACGGAGAAGCACAAGACGGGCCCGCTAGATATCATAACACTGCCTATACAGGAAGCGGAACGAGGAGAAATGAATCTTCTATTAGATTCCGGAGCAACACTGACATTGATTAAAGTAGGCAACCTAAAAGGGAAAACAATGGTGCGAGAGGAGAAACTGGCATTAATCGGCGTAACAGGACACCAAATTCACACGCTAGGAAAAATAAAAGCGACCGTAGATCTCGGGAAAAAGAAAATACGTCACACAATGTACGTAGTAAAAGATGACTTCCCCATCGAATACGAAGGAATATTAGGAAATGACTTCCTAACTAAACATAAAGCCGATATCTCAAACACGTCAAAACAGTTGAAAATAGGGAAAGCCATTTTCAAGCTACGACCGTATCAAAAAATAAAGCTACCTCCCCGCAGTGAAACCATTGTAAAAGCCGTCACAGATCATAACCGAGTAGGCATAGTGAAAAGCGGTGAACCTGCTCCCGGAGTTTTCATCGGGCATTGCCTCGTAAAACCCGTCGAATTTACTTGCCCGGTCAGCATATTGAACGTGACGGACAAGCCGGTGGAGATCCTCACTCCACACGTAACGTTAGAAGACCTGCCGGCGGACGACGCCGCGAGCGTACTCACGTTACAGGCGAATGAAGAATACGAGACTGTCACAGAGCGACAAAAGAAAGTGCGCGACCAAGTACAGCTCGATCACCTAAACAC
Source organism: Temnothorax longispinosus (assembly GCF_030848805.1). Taxonomy (NCBI): domain Eukaryota; kingdom Metazoa; phylum Arthropoda; class Insecta; order Hymenoptera; family Formicidae; genus Temnothorax; species Temnothorax longispinosus. Next base: position 13,033,819 of record NC_092358.1, read on the forward strand.
AGAAGAGCGAGAGGCAGTAGAAAAAATTTGCGATGAATTTTATGACGTTTTTTACCTAGACGGAGATAAACTAAGCGCCACTACAGCAATAAAACACGAAATAAATACACGACCCGATAGTGCGCCAGTAAATGTAAAGCCATACCGGTTATCCGAGAAACATAAGGCCGAAGTGAGAAAACAAATACGGAAAATGCTGGACGACGGCATAATTCGTCCGAGTACAAGCCAGTGGAACGCGCCAATAGTAGTTGTCGCCAAGAAACCTGACACGTTCGGCAGAATAAAATTTCGCGTAGTGATCGACTTCAGAAAAATGAACGATCTCACCATAGGAGACTCCTTCCCTATGCCAAACATTACAGACATACTTGATCAGCTAGGCAATGCGAAATATTTTTCTGTGCTAGATTTAGCCTCGGGATATCACCAAATCCCGATGCAGGAAGAACATAAGCAGAAAACGGCATTTTCGACTCCAGACGGACATTACGAGCACAACAGAATGCCATTCGGTCTAAAAAATGCACCAGCGGCCTTTCAGCGATTAATGTATGCGGTATTAGCCGGACTGTTAGGATTAAAATGTTTCGTGTATATCGATGACATCGTTATATACGGAGCATCGCTGACGGAGCACATTAAGCGGTTAATCGCAGTACTGCGCAGACTACGAAAATACAATCTTAAGTTACAACCGAACAAGTGCGCATTTTTACGAAAAGAGGTCATTTACCTAGGGCATGTGATATCCGAAGACGGAATATCGCCAGACCCGTCTAAGCTACAAGCAGTAAAAGAATTTCCGACCCCGAGAAGAGTGAAAGATATACAATCTTTTATCGGGTTAGCCGGATATTACAGGAAATTTATCGAAAATTTCTCAAAGATAGCCAAGCCTCTAACAAAGCTCACAAAGAAAGGAGAAAAATTCAATTGGTCAATCGAACAACAGAACGCGTTTGATCTACTTAAAGAGAAATTAACGACAGCCCCGGTATTGAACTACCCTGACTTTAGCAAAGAGTTCTTGGTGACTACTGACGCGTCAGATTACGCTATCGGAGCCGTGCTCTCACAAGGAACAGTAGGCCAAGACCGACCGATAGCGTACGCCAGCCGAGTATTATGCAAGGCAGAGCAAAATTATAATACCACAGAAAAAGAGCTATTAGCAATCGTCTGGGCGGTAAAACATTTCCGTCCCTATTTATATGGCGTTAGATTTAAAATCATAACCGATCACAAACCATTGATCTGGTTATTTAATGTAAACGACCCCGGCTCCAGACTAATAAGATGGAGGCTAAAACTAGAGGAATACGATTACGAGATCGTACATAAAGCAGGAAAAAATAACGTGAATGCCGATGCATTGAGCCGAAATCCGATAGCCGAAACATCAGCGATAAATGTAACGCAACAGGACGACGACTCCCCGAGAGAGTACTCGGAGGAGGAAAAGCGGCAAATACTCTACGAGTATCATGACTCGCCTACGGGGGGGCACCAAGGAGTCACGCGAACACTAAACCGTATCCGATTACAGCACAGCTGGCGTGGAATTACGGCGTATGTAGAAGATTACATAAATAAATGCGAGTACTGCCAGAAGAACAAATTGAGTAGGAAGACGAAAATGCCAATGACTATTACAGATACGCCCGAGCGACCATTCGAAAAATGCGCGCTCGACATAGTAGGCCCACTAACAGTCACGAATAACGGAAATAAATACCTCCTCACGTTCCAAGACAATCTAACGAAGTTTAGCAAGGCAGTACCCGTAGAAAATCAGGAGGCAAATACAGTAGCAAAAGCCTTTGTAACGAAAGTAGTTCTAGAACACGGAATACCGGAGAAAATTCTCACGGACCAAGGAACAAATTTCACAAGCGAGATATTTAAGAACATGTGCAAGCTACTGAAAATCGAAAAAATACAGACAACAGCATATCATCCCGAGAGTAACGGAGCGCTGGAAAGATCGCATCGTACTCTGGCAGAGTATCTAAGACATTACATAAATAAGGACCAAACCGATTGGGATGAGTGGATACCCTACGCAATGTTCACGTATAATACGACGCCTCATACGACGACAGGACTCACACCGTTCGAACTTGTCTACGGACACCAAGCAAACCTACCGACAGCCCTAACAAGGCCCCCGAAACTAACATATTCGTACGAAGATTACGCGAAAGAATTACGAGAACGAATACGCGCCACGAATCAAGTCGCGAGAGAGCATACCAAAGAAGAGAAAGAAAAAGCAAAGCAGCAATTCGACAAAAAATGCAATAAGGAAACATTCAAAATAGGAGACAAGGTACTGTTACATGATGAAACAGTACGAAGGGGACGATCTAAAAAACTCGATTCGAAATGGGTAGGACCGTACGTGATCGTGGAAAAACACAGCGACGTAAACTACACCATTAAAGTAAAACGCAAAACGATACGCGTACATGCAAATAGGCTAAAAGCGTTCATCGAGGAATAAAGGCTCATGCGCAACAGAAAAGTAAGCAGTAGAGAAAAATATATATATATATAGCATACATATAGTAGTAAGATTCACTCCTGGCGAGGACGAACCAGGACCACGTCCCTCTGTCCCGTTGCGGAGTGTAGCGTCACCCGCAACGGGGGGAAGGGCACCACAGTGCCAGGGCGGGCCACCTCATCGTAAGGAGGAGGGGGCGATGCACGCGCCTCGTCCCTCTCGCGCTCCCTCGCCGCGCGATCCGCAGCAGCCGCCCGAAATGCACTCCTCCAATATTCACGTTGGCAAGCGTCACAAAAGGAGGGTGTGAAGTATTGAGTGCACCGAAAGCACCGCATACTTATTAAGACAGAGTTAAAAAAAAAAAAAATCACTGAAAGGCACCCAACACTGCTCGAAAGTAGCAGCCAACTGACGCGAAATTGAGCAGAGAAATTATAAGAAGAAATCCGACACGGACAGACGTCAGCAAAACTTAGGACTTAGGACTTTCAAACGAAAACGAAATCCGAAAAAAAAAAAAAAAAATATATATACGCGATAGAAGCGACTCGTAAAAGTAGAAATCCGTGGACAGATATAGTCAGCAGAAAATGCGACGAAAAATAATACCAAGTCCAAAATAGTATTCCCGTTACAGGACGCCGATCATCGTCTTGCACCTAGCGGGCGAAATGTCATCCGAACCGATGCCCCCGTACGAGGTGACGTCATTTAGCGACGAACCAGGAATTTATTTTGAGAAAATCGGGACAATGCAACTACAAGAAAATACATGGAAATTGGCTATCCGAATCGAGGTAGCGGCGTTTGCAGTAAGATACCACCAGCTCCAACATTACCTCGGACGAATAAAAAATTTATGCGATCGCGTAAAGGACAATAACCGAGTCATATGTAATAACATACTCCGCATAACCGAGGACGACAATACGAAACTGACACAACTGATAATACGCCTGCAAACTATTTACAAAGTACCGACAAGCCGACGCGGACTGTTAGACGCGATAGGAACCATAAGTAAAACATTATTTGGAACAATGGACGCCGACGATGAGAAACACATACAAGAACAGTTAGAATTAATGCAAAACCAACAAAATGTCATGCGACACGCGGCGAAAAGTCAGATTAAAATTATAAACGCGACGTTAGGACACATGGAAGCGCTAGAGCAAACTATTAACAAAAACGAAAACTTGCTAGCGAATGTAACCAGACTAGTACAAGAACGGGTGTCGAATTTAGCGCACCGCGAGGAAATAGATGAACACCTGTTAGCAATAACTGCGATAATGAACAAATTAATAAACGATGTAGAAGACGTTTTAGCCTACCTCACCTACTCTAAGAGCGGAATAGTACTCGTACGACTACTCCCCCTCGAAAATATTATAACCGAATTGAGAGAAGCGACAACTCACCTATCCCAGGGAGCTCACTTTCCTTTTAAAATACAAACCGAAAATTGGAATAAAATTCAGGAGTTTATGGAAATAAATGCTTACTACGATAACCCCAACGTATACACAATCCTGACCTTCCCTATTGTCACATATCCAAAGTACGAAATTATAAGAATAAACCCCCTGCCGGTACACGACCGTAAAAATATATTTGTGTAATACCGAAAACTACGTACGACCTACTAGCTATTGATAAAGAAAACCGAAATTATGTAACACTAAAAGAAGATGATTTGAATAAATGTAAACACTCCGGCACAACGTTTGTATGTGACACGAACCACCCGGTATACTTCATAACGCCGCATGCACCCTGCGAGGTGCAGATATATATAAGAGCGGAAGAAGACAATTGCGAGCGTCGCCACATTCTCTCAACCGTAACATTCTGGATAACCTTAGCGGAGTCACAGGCATGGTTGTTTTCCACACCGTACAAACAGAGTATAACTATTCAATGCAACAATCAAGGAGAACATAAAATCGACATTAATCGAACGGGAAGAATCAAATTAACTGACAATTGCAAGCTAACCACGACAGACTTGACTTTACGAACGAAAAAACGAGACCACACGACGCACGTGCAAATGCACCTACCACAATTTAACTTAACCTTCAAACAAGTAACTACAGATACCAAAATCAACAACGAAATAGCGACAGAATTAAAAATAGAACCGGTAATCAAAAACCCCGGGGAACTAACAAAATTAAGCCTAAACCTAAACGAGATAAATCAAGAAGTAGAAAACAGCCAAGCCGGTTTCTTATCAAATAAATACATAATGTACCCCGTAGGATCCCTATCTTTAATCATAATAATAACAGGGATCATAGTCGCGATAACATGGATAGCGAGAAGGAAAACGAACAAGAGTACGCGACGCGACTTCCTCACACAACGAAAATCATAACAAGATAATAATAATAACGAAAAAAAAAAAAAAAATTTTCCTTTTAACACATGTCAATAAATGCGAAAAACTTCAATTTGAAATCTCAGTTTTTCTTTTCCCCAGGGGGAAGGGATGTTGTGAGGCGGAAGTCGCCGTGCCCGAATTGCGACACATAGCTGTCAGCGCACATCCCGAATATTGCCAAACTCACCTGAGGTGGCATTCCGGGTGTCGCAAGCGGCTTCCAGGTCGCTCACCCGGAAGCAAAAGCGCTGACAGCTAAGTCAGCATCGCGGAAGTAATACGCAAAGAGATAAAAAGCCCGCCCTTCCAAGAAGCGGCGGGCAGTCTAGAACGTAAGGTTAATCGCGCACGACCAACGTAACCTATCCAATTGTGAACGCCCGCGAGTCAGGGCAACGAAATCAACGAAACTAGTGTATCAAGTTAAAAGGGTCTTTATTAAAATATCGTTGGACAAAAACTCTGGCAACGTTATTCCTCCTTTTCTCCCGGCGGATCCAAAGAACTCAGTGCCGACCCCTCGAATCAGAGGCACGGCACAACAGCATCTATGCACACGAGAAAAGATTTTTAAAAATTTGAGTTACATCACTGTGGTTTTTATCCATCCATATATAGTATACTTTTACTTCAATGCAGCTGTATATAAATTATTTCTATAAATATTGTTTGAAATTTATTAGATTTAATGTATCACTTTTTAACCACATTTTATTATTTTTTAATTTTATATTTTATAAGTAAATAAATATAAAAAAATATAAAGTATCAGTGTGTATACAGGGTATTCGTCATTTTGACATCATATAAATATATATTTTTCTTATATATATTATATACACTACAGATTATTTTCCTATAATTCCACAGTGATATTACAGGCTATTATTATCCTGTAATATCGGCAAGATATTCACAAAAAAAATATTCTACTGATAAGTGGGGAAATTTGTTTCTTAAGATGATTTTTGGAAAATTATATATTTGCGCTGGTCATGACATATGTAGACTATATATAACACTTACATCAAATTAAGAAGTAGTCTACCACGTAAGGCAGTTGGCTCACGATCCAGAGGTCCCGAGTTCGAATCCCACCAAGGTAAGGTTTTTCAAATACAAGAAAATATTTATAATCATAGACTGCATCTTAAGAAACAAATTTAGTTATAAAATAGTAATAAAATTTCAAAAAAAATATTTTTTTTATGCCGGGTGAATATCGGAAATCAGTGTCCTCTAGTATTAAGAGCAGGACTGCAATCTTAAGTTTAGTGTCTCATGGTTAGAGAATATTCCTCTAAATTTTAAAATATCTTCTTGAGACTGTATTTCAGAGGAAAATTCTCTAAAATCAAGCGGGAGCCACTAAATGACAGAATACAGGCTAATTTCCTGTAATATTTTCCTGTAATCCGAGCGTATAGTACGAAAATATTATAGTATATATTACAATACTTCAGTCTGTAATTTCGTGTAATACTTTTATGTAGTTCCTGTAATATAATTTTCTGTAATCCGCTGTAGTTTCTTTCCATAAGGGTTTGGTTTTTTCTTTTGCATTTGAAGTTTTGTCCATCTTGAAAAGACATTCAATCTTCTTATAATCTGCAGAATACCAAAATAGACCACACATATAGATCACGCTATAACCTATTTGCTGTATGTCTAGCCTATGTCACAAGGTACCCCACACAACACTGGACACATTTATTGCAAAATTTATATATTTAATGACTTATAATTGTTTTATAATGCATATAATACGTTTTACAACGAACTAACCTACAAATACATGCGTACATACTTAGGTTATACGCACCGCAGCGATAAATATTACAAAGAGTTTAGGAGACAAAATATTTTTTTAAGTATGGTCGAAAGAGATTCTTACCTGTATTTTTTTTACTTCTTGTGTTAATCCCTTTTTTAGATTAATATGATCTCAGTTACACATAAATAAAGCATAACCACAGATAAAATTGCACATAAAACGTACACATCGCAAAATAATCGCAATGTAACACTGTTGCCTGTGTCACAAGGTAGCCTCCTCTCCCCTACAATGTACATATTAGTAATAATTATACAAAAATACTTTTAAAAATATTTGTGTGAACAATATTTATTAAATAAAGAAAAATTACCTGAAATTAAAACGATTGTTTCTGTGCGGTGTCGTACACGTGATTGCGTGGTCCCACGGAGCCATGCAAGAGACAGCGAGAGAAGACCGGGAATGGTGGGGGTCGCAGTGGAGCAAAACGAGAAATCGTGTTTCGTAATTGTCTAGAGCCTTCAAATCTTATTCGATTTTAATGCATTTTTTTTTTTAAATTAAAGCTTATTAAATTCCGAACAATGTTGTCGGAGTCGATTTTTGATTTGGGTTTTCTTTCAAGATGGCGGATGTAATAAAGCGGCTGGAAAATAGAAAGCGTTAAAGCGATTTGTACTAAATTGCGTATATGTATGTTTTTGATGTCGCAGATCATGAATTTGCTTTAGTACACAAAATTTTTTTACATGAAAGCAAGATTATAGACTTACATTTATTACCAATCGGTGAATTATTTGAAAAAGTGCAGGAAAAACGTAATAAAAATTTCTAGTGATTTAGAGAATATTACACTCGAAAACATTGCAGAAGTGCAACAATATATATATATATATATATATATATATATATATATATATAATATTAAATTTATAAAATTAATTATAATAAATTTAATATGAATGAACATAAACAATAAATATATATTATATATCGTACTAGTAAATATGAATAAATGTAAGTATCATGAACTGATTTGCACAAGATGTACATATGAATAAATATTTTTAAGGTCACTAATCGTGAATATGTTGCAACAATTAAGAAATTTCAAATAGTGGAAATGAAGTATGGTGGATGCCAAAATTAAAAATTAATTTAATTTTTGTTAAAAATTATATTAAAACGTTTAAGAGATTGTTGATTACATTATCTGCAATCAAAATTGCAAAAATCAAAATGGTGCATTGAATATGGCGAATACTTCAATAAAAATTGTTTTCTAGTTCTATAAAAAATTACATATAACGATTTCCAAGTAATTGATTATTCACGCGAGTACTCCAAATAGTTATACTCCCCTTATGCGACAGTGTTACTTTCACAAAAGTCCAACAATAACTTTTGAGCTTCAAGGTCGATAGTTTTTGAAGATTGTTTCCACTCTTTACGTTGACTACTTATGTACGGATCCGACGAAGTTAGAAGCTTCTTAATAAGGTCTTCATTTGTTGCACTTCTACAATGTTTTCGAGTGTGATATTCTCTAAATCGCTTGAAATCTTTGTTGCGTGCTTCCTGCGCTTCTTCAGATAATTCACCGATTGGTAATAAATGTGAGTCTATAATCTGGCTCCCATGTAAAAGAATTTTGTGCACTGAAGCAGGCATGTAGTACCAAGGATACAGTTTAATGTATAGTTCTGCTGTTTCATAAGCATAATTTTGAAATTTAATAATATTTATTTTTTTTCCGCAAGCGAGAACCTGAAGAATAATTCCGAATCTTCGAATAAGGGTTTCATCAACACCAGTTATCTTTGAAGTCATGTAAGGGTCTCTGAAAAATCTTCTCGCCGTGTTCCCATCATTTGATGATCCAGAACCTTGTTCTGGAGTATCCACATATAGAGCCATTTGTTTTCGAAATTCTTTTTGAATATTTTTCTTGGTTTCTTTCATCGCCATATTATTATTAGGTTCCCTTGCAGCCCATTTACAAAAACTTAGCCGGTAAGATATGTGTAGTATACACTCCATAAATCGTATCCACGCATGCAGTGTTGAAAGCCCGTATTCAAAATTTTGCACAATTTCCTGCTTGTCCTTTAACTTGGAAAGATTGTTCATTTCGGATGGTTTTGCTCCACATATCATACATGTTGATGCAGATAATGTATCAGTTAAGGCTTGGCACACTTTTCCATCTATCATTGTTAAAATCATTTCATGTTTCACTTCATAATGACCCGTATCAGTATCTATAATAGTAGGAACAAGATTATCTATTTGTTTCTTTATTTGATTAACTTCAAATATTGTTTTCTGTTTAGATTCAGATGCATATTCAAATTTAATAGGTCGACAATACTTTGTTGATGATGGGCGAGGATTTTTCCACAATTCTTTCCACTCGGATGAAGTACTAATTTCCAAGCGTAAAGGAACCATTGAAATCATGAAAATACTTTCATCTGATAATGTTTCATCAGCAAATTTTTGTTTATATTTGCTTTGACCTGATGCTCCATCACATCCTTATTTTGCTATCAACCGTAATGACATACTTTCGCCTTGAACTGCAATTGGTAGTTCAACACTTGGAATTAGTAATATACGGTTGATAGTGTGATTTAATAGCTGCTGTAAATTAATTTCCGCACCCGCCTCTGAAACCTGAAATGCATCTGGTGAGGGAAAGCATGTTTTTTTCATCTCAGAAAGTTTTTTATAAGCTGGAAATATATTTGCATTTTTGGCAATTGCATGCAAACGAATTATTTCGTATTGATATTTTGTTAATTTAGCATCCTCAAACAAAGTCAAAGCTTCATGATCAGTAAATTGTGCGATATTTTTATCATTCGTTATGTTTGTTGTCTCATCATTTTCAGAACATAGCAGTTTAGAAATAGTATTTGCTAGAGCCGATTTCCCAGCATTTCTTAAGCCAGTAAGGAAAGCATTTTGTATTTCAGTATCAGAATAGGTATCTCTCAAAGAATTACTCTTTCTCCACTTAACAGACCGAGAACACTCATCAAAGTCTAAAGATTTTCTGCCACGCTTTTGAGGTGTAAAATCTGCAACGAAATCAGAATCTAACCAGTTCTTGTTATTCGATTCAAATTGTTTTTTATTATAAATTGATTTTTTATATATTTTTTTAAAAGTAGTCAAAAAGCTTTGAGAAATTTTTGCTTGTATTTCTTTTAGTTCCGTTTCATTAAAATTGAAATGGTGAGTAATGTAATTATAAATTTTTTCTATATTTATATTATCTCCTTCTAACAGAATGTCCGAAAAGATCCTATTTTTTATCTTAAACTGACCCATATTAACGTTCTTTTAAAACTATTTAACTTCTAAAAGTATAACTCAAATTTCGAGAAAATTAATGAACAGAAAACAACGAACAGAAAGAAAAGCAAGAAACAGAAAGTAAATTAAATTTTAATCCGAAATAAATCTTCAAACCAAAGTTTTAAACGCAAACAATTTTTAATAAACAATCTTCGACGTACACCAAAAAATATACGAAAAATCAGAAATAAACCACAATCTCAAATACACCACAATATATATGCAAATCTCCCTCGATATCGACTGCCTAATGTGTTCGGTATATAAACATTGGAAGAGTAATTTTTCTTACGAGTTTGCTAGTGGCGCGTTTGCCATCTAGTGTGGCAAAAGGTACTTTAAAAAGTGGCGAACAGCGCCACTAACTATATTGTGGTGTATTTGAAGATTGTGGTTTATTTCTGATTTTTCGTATATTTTTTGGTGTACGTCGAAGATTGTTTATTAAAAATTGTTTGCGTTTAAAACTTTGGTTTGAAGATTTATTTCGGATTAAAATTTAATTTACTTTCTGTTTCTTGCTTTTCTTTCTGTTCGTTGTTTTCTGTTCATTAATTTTCTCGAAATTTGAGTTATACTTTTAGAAGTTAAATAGTTTTAAAAGAACGTTAATATGGGTCAGTTTAAGATAAAAAATAGGATCCTTTCGGACATTCTGTTAGAAGGAGATAATATAAATATAGAAAAAATTTATAATTACATTACTCACCATTTCAATTTTAATGAAACGGAACTAAAAGAAATACAAGCAAAAATTTCTCAAAGCTTTTTGACTACTTTTAAAAAAATATATAAAAAATCAATTTATAATAAAAAACAATTTGAATCGAATAACAAGAACTGGTTAGATTCTGATTTCGTTGCAGATTTTACACCTCAAAAGCGTGGCAGAAAATCTTTAGACTTTGATGAGTGTTCTCGGTCTGTTAAGTGGAGAAAGAGTAATTCTTTGAGAGATACCTATTCTGATACTGAAATACAAAATGCTTTCCTTACTGGCTTAAGAAATGCTGGGAAATCGGCTCTAGCAAATACTATTTCTAAACTGCTATGTTCTGAAAATGATGAGACAACAAACATAACGAATGATAAAAATATCGCACAATTTACTGATCATGAAGCTTTGACTTTGTTTGAGGATGCTAAATTAACAAAATATCAATACGAAATAATTCGTTTGCATGCAATTGCCAAAAATGCAAATATATTTCCAGCTTATAAAAAACTTTCTGAGATGAAAAAAACATGCTTTCCCTCACCAGATGCATTTCAGGTTTCAGAGGCGGGTGCGGAAATTAATTTACAGCAGCTATTAAATCACACTATCAACCGTATATTACTAATTCCAAGTGTTGAACTACCAATTGCAGTTCAAGGCGAAAGTATGTCATTACGGTTGATAGCAAAATAAGGATGTGATGGAGCATCAGGTCAAAGCAAATATAAACAAAAATTTGCTGATGAAACATTATCAGATGAAAGTATTTTCATGATTTCAATGGTTCCTTTACGCTTGGAAATTAGTACTTCATCCGAGTGGAAAGAATTGTGGAAAAATCCTCGCCCATCATCAACAAAGTATTGTCGACCTATTAAATTTGAATATGCATCTGAATCTAAACAGAAAACAATATTTGAAGTTAATCAAATAAAGAAACAAATAGATAATCTTGTTCCTACTATTATAGATACTGATACGGGTCATTATGAAGTGAAACATGAAATGATTTTAACAATGATAGATGGAAAAGTGTGCCAAGCCTTAACTGATACATTATCTGCATCAACATGTATGATATGTGGAGCAAAACCATCCGAAATGAACAATCTTTCCAAGTTAAAGGACAAGCAGGAAATTGTGCAAAATTTTGAATACGGGCTTTCAACACTGCATGCGTGGATACGATTTATGGAGTGTATACTACACATATCTTACCGGCTAAGTTTTTGTAAATGGGCTGCAAGGGAACCTAATAATAATATGGCGATGAAAGAAACCAAGAAAAATATTCAAAAAGAATTTCGAAAACAAATGGCTCTATATGTGGATACTCCAGAACAAGGTTCTGGATCATCAAATGATGGGAACACGGCGAGAAGATTTTTCAGAGACCCTTACATGACTTCAAAGATAACTGGTGTTGATGAAACCCTTATTCGAAGATTCGGAATTATTCTTCAGGTTCTCGCTTGCGAAAAAAAAATAAATATTATTAAATTTCAAAATTATGCTTATGAAACAGCAGAACTATACATTAAACTGTATCCTTGGTACTACATGCCTGCTTCAGTGCACAAAATTCTTTTACATGGGAGCCAGATTATAGACTCACATTTATTACCAATCGGTGAATTATCTAAAGAAGCGCAGGAAGCACGCAACAAAGATTTCAAGCGATTTAGAGAATATCACACTCGAAAACATTGTAGAAGTGCAACAAATGAAGACCTTATTAAGAAGCTTCTAACTTCGTCGGATCCGTACATAAGTAGTCAACGTAAAGAGTGGAAACAATCTTCAAAAACTATCGACCTTGAAGCTCAAAAGTTATTGTTGGACTTTTGTGAAAGTAACACTGTCGCATAAGGGGAGTATAACTATTTGGAGTACTCGCGTGAATAATCAATTACTTGGAAATCGTTATATGTAATTTTTTATAGAACTAGAAAACAATTTTTATTGAAGTATTCGCCATATTCAATGCACCATTTTGATTTTTGCAATTTTGATTGCAGATAATGTAATCAACAATCTCTTAAACGTTTTAATATAATTTTTAACAAAAATTAAATTAATTTTTAATTTTGGCATCCACCATACTTCATTTCCACTATTTGAAATTTCTTAATTGTTGCAACATATTCACGATTAGTGACCTTAAAAATATTTATTCATATGTACATCTTGTGCAAATCAGTTCATGATACTTAGGGAGGGCTCCAGTTGCCTACAAAACGATTGCCTACAGGTTCGATTGCACACACGACCGTATTGCACACAGCGCATTGCGCACACGACCGTATTGCACACAGCGCATTGCACACACGACCGTATTGCACACAGCGCATTGCACACATGGCTGTTATTGCACACACGACCGTATTGCACACAGTGCATTGTAAAAACGGCTGTATTGCATACAGCGTATTGCACGCAGCGCATTGCACACATGGCTGTATTGCATACAGCGCATTGCACACACGACCGTATTGCTCACAGCGCATTGCACACACGACCGTATTGCACACAGCGCATTGCACACAGCGCATTGCACACACGACTGTATTGCTCACAGCGCATTGCACACACGACCGTATTGCACACAGCGCATTGCACACATGGCTGTTATTGCACACACGACCGTATTGCACACAGCGCATTGCGCACACGACCATATTGCACACACGGCCGTATTACACACACGGCCGTATTGCACACACGTCCGTGTTGCACACACAGCCGTATTGCACACACGGTTGTATTGCACACACGGCCGTGTTGCACACACGACCGTATTGCACACACGGCCGTGTTGCACACACGACCGTATTGCACACACGGCCGTGTTGCACACACGGCCGTATTACCGATTTCAATGACCTTGATATATGTTGTCAAGGTCATGACCCCAAGTGACCTTCAGAAGGTTTTAGCCGTCGCTCGTTATTCGTTAAAAAATTATTAACAAAAAAAGTTTGGAAAATACGTAGGTTAGATGACGCGCTTCAAAAGTATTTAACTGTTTAAAGCGCGTCATCTAACCCATGTGGCATCTCACATATTAACTTTCCACGCATGAAAAGTTCACGCATACACTTTCCACGCGAACCGAGGTTTACGCACACCCCCCCTGCTTTCGGGGGAGGTGCGGTAGCCCCGAAATAGTTCACGCATACACTTTTCACGCGAACCGAGGTTCACGCACACCCCCCCTGCTTTCGGGCCGGTGAACCTCGGTTCGCGTGAAAAGTGTATGCGTGAACTATTTCGGGGCTACCGCACCTCCCCCGAAAGCACGGGGGGGGGGTGTGCGTGAACCTCGGTTCGCGTGGAAAGTGTATGCGTGAACTATTTCGGGACTACCGCACCTCCCCCGAAAGCACGGGGGGGGGTGTGCGTGAACCTCGGTTCGCGTGAAAAGTGTATGCGTGAACTATTTCGGGATTACCGCACTTCCCCCGAAAGCACGGGGGGGAGTGTGCGTGAACCTCGGTTCGCGTGAAAAGTGTATGCGTGAACTATTTCGGGGCTACCACACCTCCCCCGAAAGCAGGGGGGGGTGTGCGTGAACCTCGGTTCGCGTGGAAAGTGTATGCGTGAACTATTTCGGGACTACCGCACCTCCCCCGAAAGCAGGGGAAGGTGTGCGTGAACCTCGGTTCGCGTGGAAAGTGTATGCGTGAACTATTTCGGGATTACCGCACCTCCCCCGAAAGCACGGGGGGGGGTGTACGTGAACCTCGGTTCGCGTGGAAAGTGTATGCGTGAACTATTTCGGGACTACCGCACCTCCCCCGAAAGCACGGGGGGGTGTGCGTGAACCTCGGTTCGCGTGGAAAGTGTATGCGTGAACTATTTCGGGACTACCGCACCTCCCCCGAAAGCACGGGGGAGGTGTGCGTGAACCTTGGTTCGCGTGGAAAGTGTATGCGTGAACTATTTCGGGACTACCGCACCTCCCCCGAAAGCACGGGGGGGAGTGTGCGTGAACCTCGGTTTGCGTGGAAAGTATACGGTCGTGTGTGCAATACGGTCGTGTGTGCAACCCGGCCGTGTGTGCAATACGGCTGTGTGTGCAACACGGTCGTGTGTGCAATACGGCCGTGTGTGCAATACAGCCGTGTGTGCAATACGGCTGTGTGTGCAACACGGTCGTGTGTGCAATACGGCCGTGTGTGTAATACGGCCGTGTGTGCAATATGGTCGTGTGCGCAATGCGCTGTGTGCAAATACGGTCGTGTGTGCAATAACAGCCATGTGTGCAATGCGCTGTGTGTAATACGGTCGTGTGTGCAATGCGCTGTGAGCTATACAGTCGTGTGTGCAATGCGCTGTGTGCAATACAGCCATGTGTGCAATGCGCTGTGTGCAATATGGTCGTGTGTGCAATGTGCTGTGAGCAATACGGTCGTGTGTGCAATGCGCTGTGTGCAATACAGCCATGTGTGCAATGCGCTGCGTGCAATACGCTGTATGCAATACAGCCGTTTTTACAATGCACTGTGTGCAATACAGTCGTGTGTGCAATAACAGCCATGTGTGCAATGCGCTGTGTGCAATACAGTTGTGTGTGCAATAACAGCCATGTGTGCAATGCGCTGTGTGCAATACGGTCGTGTGTGCAATGCGCTGTGTGCAATACGGTCGTGTGCGCAATGCGCTGTGTGCAATACGGTCGTGTGTGCAATGCGCTGTGCGCAATATGATCGTGTAGACAAAGAAATATGTGCGCAATAATGCCTGTAGGCAATCGCTCTGTAGGCAATTTGAAATGTGTGCTATCGGGATTGTGTGCAATGGGTGTGTGCAAACGAACCTGTAGGCAATCGTTTTGTAGGCAAACGGGACCCTCCCGATACTTACATTTATTCATATTTACTAGTACGATATATAATATATATTTATTGTTTATGTTCATTCATATTAAATTTATTATAATTAATTTTATAAATTTAATATTTTATATATATATATATATATATATATATATATATATATATATTTGTTGCACTTCTGCAATGTTTTCGAGTGTAATATTCTCTAAATCACTAGAAATTTTTATTACGTTTTTCCTGCACTTTTTCAAATAATTCACCGATTGGTAATAAATGTAAGTCTATAATCTTGCTTTCATGTAAAAAAATTTTGTGTACTAAAGCAAATTCATGATCTGCGACATCAAAAACATACATATACGCAATTTAGTACAAATCGCTTTAACGCTTTCTATTTTCCAGCCGCTTTATTACATCCGCCATCTTGAAAGAAAACCCAAATCAAAAATCGGCTCCGACAACATTGTTCGGAATTTAATAAGCTTTAATTTAAAAAAAAAATGCATTAAAATCGAATAAGATTTGAAGGCTCTAGACAATTACGAAACACGTTTTCTCGTTTTGCCCCACTGGTCGGTGCTGCGACCAAGCGCCAAGCGCATAGCCACACACACTAGCGTTCTTCCCTCCACTTACGCACTCAGAAACGTTCTGTTTATCCGTGTGACAAACTCGTAATTTAAAAAGTTTAATATTGATTATATAAGAAATATAAATTTTAAATTTTATCCATTTATTTTATTATCAATTTACTTACTGGCTCTTAATTAAAAATTAATTGTATATATAATTACCTTTTATTATTACAAAACAAATAACAAGTTAAAAAATTAAATACCACTACTTATAAAATTTATCTTAATCACTTTTATTCCCCAAAAGTACAAGTCAGTTTCTTTTGATTTCATCACATTTTTTTATTTAGATTTTTCTTTCTTTCAGTCCAAAATTCTTTAACTGGTATATATTATCTGTGCAATTACGTATGATTGTGTGATACCTTAATAACATCTTAATGACGTCAATAAGATGTCATTAAAATGTCATTTGACATTATTTTGCTACTTAAAGTATTATATTTCAACAATATATTGCAGCAATATTACTGTAATATTTCAATATTATTTAAAAATGTGTAATACATCAGTAATATTTCTGAAATAATTCATTGTAATACGTAATATTTCCACTATATTGCAATATTACAGCAATATTTCTGCAATATTATGTGCTGTGTGGGACAGTATTACATTACATTTTATAAGGAAAATTATTATTCATTTTGAAATATATTCAGTAATTTTTTAATAACTTTCATTTCATTTTTCATCGATTTCATAATATTTTTAGCAAAATATTTCCATCAAAGCCACCTACTAAAAATAAGCCTTGTGTCCATAATGCTAGAAATCGCTCCGATCTTATTAAAAGAAAAAAAAATTTTTTACCAAATATTGAGGTCTGAAAAAGCTAAATTACCATAGATGGTAATATCGTTTCTTCGTTATTGTCGATAGTTGATAAAATGGGAAATATATCCTTATTTAAAATTTAAAGAAATCGTTTACTTGTTAATTAATTTTTATTAAAATATAGAGTAGTTTTCCAAACAATAAAATATATTTCGACATTTTATCCAAATAATTCTGGAGCGATTAGATAAAAAAAATTTTTTAGACTACATGTCTGCCAACTATACGCTTAATTGATTTTCATTGATTTTCTATTATTATATGGTTTTCCAAACTCTAAAAAGTTTTTTCCAAATTTCTCCAAATGATTTCCAAACGATTGGAAAAGATAATCATAAATAATTTTTAATTTGTTTGCCAACTATACGTTGGTGTTCGGAAACTACTTACACCCGGGGTGCACCTTGCCCCCACCACTACTCACCCGAATCTACCTTCAGAGTAGCGTTTCCGAACGCAGCCTATAGGCAGTGGTTTTGTGTGGAAAAGCATGCACCATTTGATGAAAAAGAACGCAGAGAAGTTTAGTGGTTTTAAGCGGAATTTCACGAAGCCATGGTGGAAGAAAACAGGTGTGCTCATACTCGAGACGGTTCTGCGCAGATGCCAGATGCAGCCATTTTTAAGTGGCCGTTTCAAAACATTTAAGGTTGTACCAAGTGACTTTGTGACATATCACAATGAGTACGTGCTCTATAAAAACGTGTAAAAACGATTCTCAAAAGAATTCAAAAAATATTCATTTTTTTCGGTTTCCGAAAAAAGTAAAGCTGTGTTATTAAAATGGGAAGCAGCTTGTGGAAAAAAAAATGTCAATATAAAAAACGGTATGTATGAAATCAATTAAATTCTTGCTTAATAAACGGTATGTATGAAATCAAATACATTCTTGCTTAATTGTGGGGATAGGATAGACGTGATACTCATGCAATAAAAATAATTTATTATGAAGGACGCATCTGTTCTGCTCACTTTGATGCAGCAGCATACAAAGAGACTTCGTGGATGCAACCGTATAACTTAGACCATACAACGGCAAAAAAACGTACATTGAAACCTGATGCAGTCCCCACGCAAAATTTAGGCTCATCAACTAGCGAAAGTGTACAAGCATCTTCTTCAGTAGTAAAGAGTGTGTATTATTATTATATATGGTTTTCTGACTTCAAATATAAATTTCTAATTAAGCTTACACAATATATTAATAATGTGTTCATCTTTTCAGGCCTTGATGTATCTACGATAACGCCAGATGCAATGCCTGCTGCGATGGATGTAGTACTGTCTGAAGACCAGATGGAGGCTTCGACTTCAGGACATTCATTAAATTTTGGTAAGAATTTATTTTTAAGAGAGGATTCTAGTATAACCGGGCGAAAAATGATGATTAAAATAAATATTGCGGGTACATATATGCCGTGTGTATATAGCCGCGAACCCGAAAAAATTCGCTCTCCAGCCGGTCACCCGACTGAGTAGTAACCCGCGCCTACGTTGTTTGACTTTGATTATCAAACGGACTAGTGGTGATCCTCTGACTCTGACGCTTCTTTTTTGCTTATACTTGTATGTGCATTTAGAGTGTTAAAAAAATCTTGTAATGACATATTAAACTGGCAAAATAAACGTTGCAAAATAAACGTTCTGCTAACGCGGCCATTTATTCAATTTAGGTGCGATGTAGATTTCATAAAATATTAAATTTATATAAAGATATTTTTTCTATTTAAAATAACTATTAACATATATATACAATATTTTATCTGCATGTAAAATTATATACATATAAAATTTTTTTTCAATATTTTTATTTGAATTTTAAAAGAGTAATAATCTTTTTTTACGTCCACTCGATAAACGTTTATAAAAAAACTTTTTCTTTTTCTTTATCTAGGAAAAAAACACTTTTTTAAGGTAGGCGTCTCGCTACGTGCTAGTCATGTGACTGTTTGTAGATTTTCACGTTCAGAAATATATTTCAGGCAATTTTTGCTAACGGAAAAATAATTTTATGAATTATGGTGTATTTCATACGTGACAAAGTATGTTACTTTTTCCAAATTATGTGATTTTTCTCATTTGACTCCGTTTTGATCAGCTGATCATGCGAGTCGTCGAGAAAGGTTATCATCTACTTTTTGATTAAATTTTGACAATTACTGAGAAAGGGTTTCAAAACGCATGACAGGAGTGTCAATCACTATCCAATTCGGCTAAGAAAGACGAGCCCCATAACCTGCAACTACAGTGATTAGCCAGCGGCGTTGCCAAGTCTTCCCAACCTCACCTCGACCAAAAAATGTCTGCTCGATTACCGCATTTTCACTAAAATAAACTAAAAAATTAGCAGCGAAATCTCCGGTAACCTATATATTTTATGGTTGCATTGGATTCTTCGAAATCTAATGTACAAAAAGCAATGTTTTTTTCTTACTTCATCTAATCGAAAAATACGAAAATATGTGATTGAAACCGTGATAGAGCCTTCTTTTCTGTATGAAGTAATGCAAAATTTGTGATTTTTGAGATCGATTTTCTAGAGTAAATAGTCGGTAAGGAGCCACAGAAAAAATCGACTGCAAAGCTGATCATATAATTTGATATAAAATCCAAAATCGAAAACTTTATCTAATACATGCCCTGACGAGACGACTACCTTAACTGTTTCTTTACATATCGTGTGCGTATATGCCGCTCTCTTAAGGCGGTCACCCATCCTAGTACAGTACCGCGCCCATGTTGCTTGACTTCGATGATCTAGTGGACAGTGACGATCTTCTGACCCTAACGCTTTTTTATTAATTGTACTTGTCTATAACAGGTACATCATTAAAGTGTTCAAAAATCTTGTAATGATATCTTCTTGATAGCTATAACACTGTATGAAATAGTTATCATAAAACTAATCACACGCAACTACATCCACTTATACCATAAATTCACCGCTTCAATCATAAAGTTGCGAAACAAACATATTGTAATTAATTTTGTGGTTTTTATTTTATTATTACTTTATATTATACATCATTAAAAAGTAAAAATAGTTATGTTACAAAAAGACTTTATTTGGACGACTTTAAGACGTCTTCAAAATATGACGCGCGTCTTTAGATATTTTCTTCAAGTCTCATACTAATTATTTATGCAAGAAAAAAATTCGATTTTTTTGACCGGTTACACTAGAATCTTCTCTTAAAATATGGTTGTATGTATGTACATTTGTATTTTGTTTGCATATTGAATATGTTTGTTACATTGCAGATACAGCTGATACAATGTCTGTTAAATTAGAATTCCATCGTGAAATAAAAGAGTTAAGAAGGAAATGTGCAAAATCGGAATTACTAATCAGGACTTTACAGCGTAAACTTGCTGAACAAAAACGAAAAGAAAAAGATAATGTAGAGAAAAATGTGCAGGAAATATTGAGCTCTGTATTTACTCCAGGTCAAATTAAAATGCTCCTTAATCCTTCGCAGAAAAAGACACATTGGTCTTCGGAAGACATAGTAGCTGCAATGTCTTTGTGCAGCGTAAGTCCGAAGGCCTATGTGTATTTACGAAAGGCACGAAATATCCCTCTTCCTGGAATGTCAACACTTCGAAAATGGGCAACGGCATTTGATTTGACTGAGGGCATTTTAAAAAATGTCATAAATATTATGAATTATAAAGACCAATCTATGTCGGAAATAGAAAAGATGACTGTTTTATGCTTCGACGAAATACATATTATGGAACAAATTGCAATTGAAAGGAGGGAAGAAAGAGCGATTGGACCAAATAAGAAATGCCAGGTTATAGTTTGTAGACCCTGGTAACTATCTCCGATAGAAAACGATAAAAAAAATTTCTTATTGTTTTTAATACGGTTAGTGAATCGTTTATTTACGGTACTCTATCAGAAACTCACGTTACAAAATACTTGGGATCCTATCGTAAATGTCTTATCAGCTATACATCAGTTTCTATCGTTTTTAATATGGTTAGTGAATCGTTTATTTACGGTATTCTATCAGAAACTCACGTTACAAAATACTTGGAATCTTATCGTAAATGTCTTCTCAGCTGCACATCAGTTTCTATCGTTTTTAATATGGTTAGTGAATCGTTTATTTACGGTACTCTATCAGAAACTCACGTTACAAAATACTTGGAATCCTATCGTAAATATCTTATCAGCTATATATCAGTTTCTATCGTTTTTAATATAATTAGTGAATCGTTTATTTACGGTATTCTATTAGAAACTCACGTTGCAAAATACTTGGGAGGTGCTTTTCAGGTGCTCCAAAATTAGTACAAAATGCGGATAAATATTATAGCTTGTTAAAGTGTCATAGTAACTATTATAAGAATTTCATGAATAATAAAGAGGTACATGTATATGAAAGGTGCATATTTAGCGGAATTGTGCTCCACACTGCAGCGTACAGTAAAACTATTAAAACCAACGATTCTGTAGTATGTACAATTAGACGATGATACAATTATCGAAATATTAAATTTTATTATTGTAAATAAATGTTGCTTTGTCGTTTGTGAAGTTCTGACAACCATGCCTGCGGTCTATAATCAATTAAGAATAAATCATATGTTACAAGTTACTAGCGAAGCACAAGATGAAAAAATAATTCCGATTCAGCTGATAAAACGTAAACTTGTGGTCGTCGAAATAAAATGTGACAAATTTCTTTGTACAATGCCGAACCAATTTGAAACATTATAACTATATATTAATATATCACTTTAATTATCAGTTAAAAAAACAAAATATATCTGTTCATAATTCTTCATATTTGTACACTTATATAAAATATATTTCTAATAAATTAAGATTAATTACAGACTGGCGTTTAATTTATTATTAAAAATTCCGTGAAAGTTTATCTAACATATAGTTAAAATTATTTTTCATAATTTTCTATAAAAAAGTATCAAAATTGATTCAGCTCTTTTGGCGTAAAAACAGCACGCGTAGAAATTAGTATATATTCAACTTAATTTTTCATAAAAATCCATAGCTTTCTGTGAAAAAGTATAAAAAATTGTAGTTATTCATAGTTTTTCATATATCTGAATTATTAGATGTATGAAAATCGAAAAATTTCTATGAATACCCAGACAGCACGCATGTCCAAAAGCGGGACATAAGACGTCTAAAAAGCATCTAAAAGACGTGTTATGTCCCGATTTTGGACTTGGTGCTGTCTGGGTATTCACAAAATATGATTTTCATAGAAATTGTTTTCGTCTGCTGCTTCTAAACAATTCGGTTAATATCGTTGATATACGATAGATAATGATTAGCTGCCGTACAGAAGATGATTGTCAGTCGGAAAATCCTGATAAGAAACGATAGATGTGTCGGTTCGGTTAAGTCGTATAAATATCGACGAGATGTCTATTGTATTAACCTTATAAAAACATATGCAAAGTAGAAGGTTTTCAAACGATTCTGTTGGAATGAAAAGGTTGGCAGCACTGCTCGGTGCAACCTATCTCTCTCGCCCTGTTTAAGTTTGTCGCCACGAGCGCGCTCTAGTGTTTTTATGTAGTCAGTACGTTTGTGTGATCTCAGAGAGAACGACGTGTTAAATATACTTTGGAAGAAAGAAGATTTTGTTCTCTTGTTTTCCTCACCCAACCGAAATTTCCAACAGGTTACGGGCCTAGCACGCTTCCGCTGCGCTAACTAATTGCCTTTTTCTTTGCGAGCGATATAAGTAGGCAAAGAAAGGGGAAAGAAGAGGCTTAAGAAAATTCTAGAAGGCCACGAGGCCGCTGAAACCGAGGAAAACTGCGATTCAGAAATAGAAATTGTCTCAACGGATGGGTAAAGTATAACATAAAAGCTATTGCTTGATATAATCAATAAACGCGTAAATATTTAATGAAAAAAATAAGGAAAATGCAATTGTGTAAAAAGTTAATTGTACGAAAGTAAAAATATGGTAGGCACATTGGTATGCAGAAACCGATGAAAGACAATGAATCAAGCATATATTTAGAACAAAATAGATATATGTAACTTAGACGAGTGATATCGTAAGACGAAAGTGTGTGCGTTTTGTTTTATTATCGATGCTCTAGTGGACTCATGGAATTTGAGAGAGTTCGGTGTCGTCGGGTGGGTTCTAGTGTTGATACAGCGCGGTACGGGTTTCTGCATGCCGGTGTTTTTGTTTTGTTTTGCGTCTGTGTGTGGGACAGCGTTGCGTAGGAAACTTGATTGTTCCGATGCGAATAGTCAACTCGACAAGTTTAATAAGACCACGTAACAATAAAACGTAATGATCAAAATAAAATCGACATTATTGAATTATCTTAATGAAATTAAAGATATTGATCATTAAACGAACGAAATCATTAAGGAATAAGAAGGAAACGAACGAGCATTCAATTGAATAGTAAATCAAATGGATTATTTTATTTACGGCAGTACTAAAATAACAAAACGATTAGACGAAAAACGATCTGGTACAATAGTTTACAAGAACGTAATCAAGATAAATCAATAAATGTTAATTATTTGATTATTTTAATTTTTGTTTTGACAACCGTCGTAAATGAACCAGTCACTTGTTAAACAGAGAGAGAGAGAAAACGAAAGCTTGCGAGGGATCCAGAAAACAACGAGTAATAATGAATAGCGTTGATTTTAAGATTTGAATCAGCTTTAGACACAGAAACCTGCTTCTCGGGTGATTGGATTCTCTGTCTCAGTTGTGTTCACTGTGGAGAGGATTCTTGTCACTAGAATCATTACAGAAGTGTGTGATAGTAGCATGCATGAAAGTGTGATTTGTTTCGAATTTTCGGTGCTTGCTGTGCGGCATCGAGATTCAGAAGCATATGTCTCCGATCTGTCAGAACAGGAACTATAAAGAGGCATTACGACGTGTTGCGACTGCGACATTTGAACGAAAGGTAAATAATCGTGTTTTTACAGAGGAAAACGATACTTTCGTAGTGGCGGAAGATAATATGGCAGATAGCGAGCAAAACCGAGAGGACGGCGACGGTTCACAAAAACCAAAAGGTCAAGTGACTACTGCGGCTATTATGGAAAACTTCGAAGCTCAAGCCTCAGATGAGATTCACGAACACGGTCAGAACTCAGGTAAAATTAGCGAGATTGTTCGGAACATGTCTTGTTTAATCTCGATGGATAACGAATCGCACGGTATTAAGAATATCTAATCTTTACAAAGAACAACAAACAGAAAATCAACGAAACTGTAACGAACAGTTGATTCAAATAATAATATAAAAATAACTAAACAAATAGTGTAAAAGTAACGATAAATCAAAACTTGAACAAATCTGCTAATTCTTCTTTGTGTCTAATCTCGCAGGAAAAGAGGAGTTCAGTAAACTAACACAAAAATATATAGCCCTACAGGACATGCTGAATCGAACAATCCAGATGCAACAAGAAGCTAAAACTGAGTTTGGAAAATTATTGAAAGCTAAACAGGTGGAAACGACTAGTGAGAAAGCAGTTAAAAGAATCGACCAATCAAAGCCGCAAATAACGTCAATTGTCAATATGCCAGCGGTAAACTCTTCAACACCCGAATTTCGAAATTCAGTAGTTTCAGAAGATATGATTAGAAACATTTTCCGTGAAGAACTAAACAAACTAAACTTAGACACAAACATTCCGAAAAATTGTGCTCAGGAAAAGGAACAAACCACGCAGGCTAACAATTCGAATATGGCTGATCAAATAAAAGAAGCTATTCGAATCGAGGTTGTCGATAAAAACAATAGCACGAAAAGAGATTACAAGCTAGGTCCCCAAGTAAAGTTTGAACACTTTTATGAATTTTTCAAGTCAGAATTGCGTACCAACGATTTACTTTACGTTATAGACGAAAAAATAACTCCCCCAAAAGGAACAAACGATCAAATTAAAGAAAAACATTTACACAGTGTTAGAGATATTCTAATTAATTGAATTGATCAGACATATCACTCTAAGATTCTAAGTATTCAAGATCCTAAACAAATTCTTAACGTGTTGAAAGAGTTTAAACGATGCGAGACAAATTTAACCAGTGTTAGCATAAGACGACAATTGTATTCCATGGAATACAAAGTAAACGAGTCTGCGATGAAATTCTGGGATCGGTTCGAAGAGTTGATACGAAGTTATGAAAATATTCCGGATTCAACTCCGCTCTCTGACGAGGAAAAACGAGACGCCTTTTATAATGCAATATTGCCTGTTTTCCCAGAAGTCCAAACACTCGACTTTATGTTAAAAAATCAAACGGGTAAAGGACTAACCTACAACGGACTTAAATCATTTATAGTTGAAGCCGAAGCTAATCGAGCAAATGCAACTACTTCAAAGAAGACTGTATCTGCTTTCTCGGCAGCACGTTCGAAACGATGGGTAAACGAACGATGCTACGAATGCGATGACTATGGTCATCTTCAAAAGGACTGCTCGAGAAAAGGGCGAGGTCTCAAAAAATGCTATGAATGCAACAAATTTGGCACTCACAAAGCGGCAGATTGCTGGCAAAGGCTTAACAAGCCAGGTCAAGGACGCGGAGGAAAACGACGTGATGAAAATGGAAGATATGATCAAAGATTACATTCCAATAATAAACAATCTTTCAAGCCTCAGAGCCAAAGAAACCAGTTCAGAAATTACAACAAACAGCGAGGAACATTTAATAGAAACAACAGAGGGCGTACGAACGGGAACAAGAGCTTAAACAAATGGAATAAAACTAATCCCAACGGCGGTAACCAGCGTCAACAATCCCAAACTGGAGCGAACACGGTCCCAAAGGCGAATTTTGCATCCCAGGCAAATGACAAAGAAAACATGGAGAAAGGTATGTATAATGTTTTATTTTCACTTACGACCGGGAGAGAGACGATTGTAGAAGAACCTAACGACTGTACAGAAAATATTCAGTCTACCACCTTTGTGGCGGACTCGGGAGCCACTGAACATTTGATTTTCTCAAAAGACTTTCTTAAAAACTTTAGCGATGTAGGGATTAGTATAATTAAATGTGCAAATAAAGACGAAAAGGCAAATTTACTTACAGAAGGTCAGGGACACTTGTATTTACTTACTAACACAAAAAATAAAAGAGCCTTTGTATTGAATAATGTCATTTACTCTAAATCACTATCAGAAATTTTGTTATCTTTACGACGCTTTGCGGAGGCCGGGTGGAACATACACTTGGACAATAAACGAATTGATATTTATGACCCCGAAACAAATGAAACATTTATTTCGGGCATATACGATAGTCCTTATTGGATAATTGAATTCGAAATCAACAAAAAACAGGATTTGAACGATGGGCAACGATTTCACGAGCTTTCGCCCACAGTAAACTTAGCTACAAATGCTGAGGAAAGATCAGTAAAAGAACAAATGCATGATATCGGGAAGACTTGTGAGTCGAGAACGGAAGTTCAGGGTGAAAGTGAGAAACTAACTGAAGAACGACTCGAATATGAACAAACAGGGAAAATAAAAGAAATAAACAGTCAGGAAACTCAGGAAGAAAAAGACGATGCTGTTAAAATGATTGATCAAACAACCGTTGAAACGACTGTTAAGACTACCGAGAAAACCTCAGAGAAATCAATAATTGAAAAAGATTATCTTAAACGAATAACTTCAAATTTTGATACAACGATTTTGGATAGAAAAATTGTTAATATTGACGAATTGCCCTCGGTTGATTTGTTGGATTGTGATTCACCGTTTACGGATTCTTATAATAATTTTATTAAATCTAATAAAACAATGTTGTGGCATGTACGTATGGGCCACGCATCCCTTAATTACTTTAAAAAACTTCAAACGATCTGGACTGAAAATGAAGAACTCCAAAAGGTTAAGTTTGACCGATCGATTCTAGATTGTGAAGTCTGTGCTTTATCCAAAATACAACGATTGCCTTTTAAAAACGAACGAGGACGAGCAAAACGACCGCTGCAGATCATTCACTCTGATTTGATGGAAAAAATCTCCCCAGCAACATACCCTTCAGGTTATCAGTACATTGCAATTTTCATGGATGATTACTCACGAATGGCTATGGCTTATCCGATGAAAAGTAAAGATATGACGGGTCATTGTCTTGAGGAATTCTTGAGAAGTTCTAGAAATCTGTTAGGCAGAAATGAAAAGGTGTGTTATTTGCGATCAGACAAAGGCACAGAATTTACCGGTGGATATACCGACGAAGTGCTATCGCGAGAAGGTATTGAACGGCAGTCAATTTGTCCGGACACACCGCAACATAATGGCGCTTCGGAACGCTTTAATCAAACGATACAGAAAAAGACTCGAGCTCTTATGCTAGATTCAAAATTGCCATCGAATATGTGGGATCTAGCTACTGGTGCTGCAGTCTATGTTTATAATAGAACTCCCAGTAAATCTATCAATTACAAGACACTCATTACTAAATTCACGTCAGAATACAAAGTTGATTTGAATCAAATAAAACGATTTGGATGTCTAGCCTACTGGAGAGTAACACGAAAACCGGAATCAAAATTTTCAGCGCGCGGGATACGAGGTGTTCTTGTAGGATACACACCAACGGGTTACCAGTTCTGGAACCCCGAGACGAAGAGATTTTACGAATCAAAAGATATGAGGTTTAACGAAAAATTAGTATACGGAGATAAATTTCGGAAAAACACGAAAGATGTTCCATCTCTGGCGAACGAAGAGTTAACCTTTGAAGAAAAGTTTGAAGAAAAAGCTAAAAGTGACAGCGAAGAACAGTCAAAAACGGAGGGAGAGATAAAAAGAAGTAGAGGAAGACCAAGAAAACGACCTTTAGAAATGAATAATGAAATTAATAAAAACACTAAACTTAAACCAAACCCCTATGAAAATCCGTATAACACTCGAAGCCGAAAGGTGCGGGACACAAGCTTTGCAGGTATGACTCTGACAACAACAGAAAACGAGTTAATTGAATTTCCAACAATTGAAGAGGAATTTGAGGCAACCGAAAACGAAAATGTAGATAAATTATTGCACACTTTCTTTGCAAAATTAAACGAAGATCCGGTAACGATTGAAGATGCGATGATGTCTGAAGATAAAGAAAACTGGAACGCAGCCATCAAAGATGAACTCAATTCAATGAGTAAGAACAAAGTATGGAAATTAGTAGATCGCCCACAGAATGACGGGTCTGGCAAACAACCTAATATAATCGATTCAAGATGGATATTCAAACGGAAAACGGAGTCGAACGGTAATACAAAATTCAAAGCACGATTGGTAATAAGGGGTTTTAAGGACAGAAACATCTACGATTTGAAGGAAACTTATGCCCCTGTTTCGAGATTAGTTTTGGTCAGGACAGTATTGGCTGTTATAAATTATCTTGATCTCGATGTGTGTCAGCTTGATGTTAAAACCGCATTCCTAAACGGGACAATTGATGAAGAGATATTCATGGAAATTCCTAAGGGGGTAATGGTTACGGATGAAACGCGAGAAAAGAAGATTTGTAAATTGAAAAGAGCACTGTATGGCCTTCGGATTAGTCCAAAACGATGGAATGAGAAATTCACGGAAATAGCTAACTCTTTAGGTTTAATAAGCGATGACCACGATCCGTGTCTTTTCACTTGGCATTTTGAAGACAAAATAGCATTGCTGGTATTGTATGTGGATGATATGCTCATCGCGAGTAACGACAAGGATAAGCTGACTGAAATTAAAAACGAATTAAAGCGAGCTTTTGAAATTTCGGACCTTGGTGAACCCAAAGAATTTTTAGGACTAGAAATCAAACGCGATCGTAAAACTAAAAATTTGAATATTACACAAGAAAAGTATGTAAATCGTATCTTGATTAAATTCGGTTTTGAGAACGCGCATCCACAGAACACACCAATGATTACGAAACAAGTTCAGAATAAAGAACGCAAACAACGCGAAAAGGAAAATCACGATGAGTTCCAAAGACAAGAAAATGTGCTAAACGAAACGACGGTAGATGCCCCGTACCGGGAAGCAGTAGGAAGTCTGCTGTACCTTGCAGGTGCAACAAGACCGGATATAGCTTACTCAGTAAATGTCTTGAGCAGGCATCAGACTAATCCGACAGAATACGAATGGCAAATGGTTAAACGAGTGTTCAGATATTTAAAAGGTACAACGACTGTAGGTTTGAATTACTATGGCCAACGTAATGATCTACTGGCATATTCCGACTCTAGTTTTGCAGACTGTAAAAACTCGATTTCTACGTGTGGTTATGTCATCCAACTATTCGGTGATACGATTGCATGGAAAACTCAAAAACAGAGTTATGTAGCCTTGTCTACATGCCAAGCCGAATATGTCGTTATGAGCCATGCGTGTCAAGAAATCGTGTCGATAAATAAATCGTTAAATCGAATGCTGAACGATAGTTTTCTCCCTGCCTCATTAATGTGTGATAACAAAGCAGCGGAAACGTGTGCGAAAACAAGTCAGGGAAATAAACTACGACATATGACAGGAATTAAAGAAAAAGATGTTAAGAAGTGTGTAAAAGAAAACAAAGTAGAAATAAAATGGGTATCAACTAAAGAACAGTGGGCAGATATAATGACAAAAGCATTATGCTATAAAACCCATGTACGAATGCGAGATAAAATATTAAATTGTGAACGACGGTAAAACACGATGAGAAACGATCGGTTCAAACAAGCACTAATTACTGATATGATCTTTGACTGATTGCAGGAGACTGAGCGGGGAGCGTACATACAGGAAGAAAATTTAGTTTATAGAAATATTCAATAAGTTTATAATATAATTACGGTAGTTCGCATTTAACGACAGGATGTAAACGCTTTAATATTTTATTTTTAATTTGTTCTAAAATACATCTTGCGGTTTTTGTTATAAATATTTCTAATACAAAGTTTGTATTTAGCCTCGATTGAATAAGAATAATTTTAAGTTTTAAGAAGTTATAAGAAGTTATAAGAAGATAGGTTGACCTCGGGACAGAGTGTTGGAATGAAAAGATTGGCAGCACTGCTCGGTGCAACCTATCTCTCTCGCCCTGTTTAAGTTTGTCGCCACGAGCGCGCTCTAGTGTTTTTATGTAGTCAGTACGTTTGTGTGATCTCAGAGAGAACGACGTGTTAAATATACTTTGGAAGAAAGAAAATTTTGTTCTCTTGTTTTCCTCACCCAACCGAAATTTCCAACAGATTCAATTTATATCATTAATATACGATAGAAAACGAACCGATTTGCTGCCGTACAGAAGATGATAAGTTGTATGTCGGAAAATCCTGATAAGAAACGATAGATGTGTCGGTTCGGTTAAGTCGTATAAATATCGACGAGATGTCTATCGTATTAACCTTATAAAAACATATGCAAAGTAGAAGGTTTTCAAACGATTCAATTTATATCATTAATATACGATAGAAAACGAACCGATTTGCTGCCGTACAGAAGATGATAAGTTGTATGTCGGAAAATCCTGATAAGAAACGATAGATGTGTCGGTTCGGTTAAGTCGTATAAATATCGACGAGATGTCTATCGTTTTAACCTTATAAAAACATATGCAAAGTAGAAGGTTTTCAAACGATTCAATTTATATCATTAATATACGATAGAAAACGAACCGATTTGCTGCCGTACAGAAGATGATAAGTTGTATGTCGGAAAATCCTGATAAGAAACGATAGATGTATCGGTTCGGTTAAATCGTATAAATATCGACGAGATGTCTATCATTTTATTCTTATATATCCGTATTAATGCATACGGTAAAATTATTACCATAAATAACGATACATATTATATCGTGTATATACGATTGATTCAGACGGGCAATAATTGTACATATAGAAAACGATTCATAACTATAAAATTTGTATAGTTATTTTCTTATTCGGACCTAAAACGATAGAAACCGATTCGATTCGATTAATGTTTTATCTGTCTTCTAAATATGCAACGATAGAACCGATAAGATACGATTAAAAACGATACAGATATAGCCGTTTTTAATCGGATATGGTTACCAGGGAAGATTATTAGAGCTCATAAATTGTCAAGATTGCATGTCGTCAGATTAGACGTCGTAGGATCTCAAAGGCAAAATGTAAAATTAGCCACGCAAATATTTTCAAATACCATTGCAGCTGAATGGTGCGGTCTTCGTGGTTTCATGAACAATTGCTTGACGTAGCCCAAAACTGTACGTTTTCTCAGTTTATTTAATAAATGGTTTGATCTGTTTAATAGTATTAGCAAGTTCGGTAACCACGAAGGACTTCACGCCTATGGTATAGATTTGGAGAAGCAAAATGCTATTTTAAACGAAGTAACAAATGTGGTAAAAAATATGAGAGTAGGTAAACGAAAGAGTCTACTTTCCTTTCAAAAAGGGATTTTATTATCTAATGCTTCGTTAATGCGTTTATACGAAGACATCACAAGTAAAAATGCAGACATAAAATATATCATGACCAACCGCCTTAATCAAGATGTGATCGAAAATTTATTTGCGTACATCCGAGCTATGGGAGCAAGTTATGACAACCCAACACCATTGCAATTTCGATACAGACTACGTTGGTATGTGCTAGGAAAGCATTCGTTAGATGTATTTACTACCGGCAGTAATACCTGTATGCAAGATTCTTCGGAAATGTGCTTAACTAGCGATATCAACTTTGGCGACGAGGAAAAAGAAGAAGAGAGAGAGGAGAGTAGAAAGGAAAATACCGACGATTACGACGAGGCAGATGAGTTAATTCTAGAGAATATGCAATATAATGCACATTCGAATGAAGGCTTTGATAAAGATTGTTTATATGAATTTATGGAATTTGAAGATGAAAACCCTGAAAATGATGACCCTGGTAAGCTATAAAATATGTGTGTAAATATGTACACGGAAAAAAAATTTATATATATTTAGTCGACTCCGCCGTAAAATAATAAATTTGTATTTTTATTTTTTATGTATACTATGTATATGTGTGTATGTACGTATGTATGTATTATTATTAAGTAATCACTTCTACAGGCAGATAAATTACATGTGAAAGTGAGGCAGCGTTCCGTTTGACCACGTTGCGATTAATTGACTCACAGCCCTCGGTGCCTGAAGTTTTTCCACTGGACCAGCATATCAGAAATTTTTATTTTAAATCAGCCAATTGTCGACGTGGTCAATCGGATCCCACCCAAAAATAATATACTATTTATTACATTATATTATACGCCTTTTAACATATATATATATATATATATATATATATATATATATATACATATAGATACAAGTATAAATATACAATATTCCCCAACTGAAGATGAATTGAGACTTTTGGATCAAGTGGAAGAATTGAATGTAATTGATGTAATAAAAGAAGAGGGTCTTAAATACATCGTAGGTTATGCGGCTTTCAGATTTCGGAGTCAATTTCCATTTTTAGGAACCCCAACAGAATTATTGATTAATCCAGATAACGACTGGATTAATCATATTTCTAGAGGAAGAATAATCAGCCCTTGTGTCGAATTATTTGAAACGGCGAAAATCATGGAAAAGTTATTTCATGATTATCATGGTTCTTCTATTTGTAAGGAGCCATGGATTTTTAAAACATTAGCGTCGAAAATCATCGCATTACAAGATAAAAACTGCTTAGAAATACCAAACAAAGTATTATTATGCTTAATACGCACAAGGACATATATTCGTGTTCGAGAATTAAACAAGAAATTAAAAAGTGACGCATATAAAAGGAAGAAAACAAAAAAAAAATGAGAAAAATTACTAACATTAAAAAATAAGTACGCATTACATGTATATGTTTTTATATACTGTGTAATTATATCATATACGTATGTATGGAATATTAATAATATATTTTTCAAACTGATTTATTCTTCAACAATTGTCCTTTTTATATATAAATTAAACACAAAAATAAATAAGTAAGACTGCGGTCCACTTGACGCTGCAAATACTTTGGAGCGTTCTTCTTTTCCTTATTTCTTCATTGAAAGAAAAGAGAAGAGGAATTCTTCGAAGCATTTGTAGCATCAAGTGGACCGCACTGACCGCAGCCTATACACTAATAACATAACGCCAAATTCAAACTGTATATACCGCGGCAAGATGGAGGTATCTGGCATCAATTTCTCATTGGCTGTTAGAAATATATGCGCAAGAGCACACCTGTGTTCTTCCACCATGCACGAAGCCCTTTAAGCTGGCCACACACACTTTTCGTAGAACGTAACAGTAGGGTTTCGATCAATCGCGTTGCTCAATTCGGCCGTCTGTAACCGTAGAAGTAAGAATCGAGCAATACGATTGGTCGGAACCTTACTGTTACGTTCTACGAAAGGTGTGTGTGCCCTGCTTTAGTGCGGGATAATGACGATCCGAGTTGGCAACACTGAGCCAAAAAGGAAGGAAAGCTACCGTATTTTTCTCAGTGTTCCTCAGTCACATAAGGAATATGTCAAATATTATTTGATGTATTAATATGTAATTGTTACTCAATATGAGTATGAATAAGATTATTCTAATCGCAATATTATTCCTTACTGAATTATGTTTCGGTACTCTGTTACCACCAACAGAAAAGAATAAGAAAGAGAAAGGAAAACATAACAATAAAGTAAGTATCAAAGAAAATATATTTTATTCCCATTTATATGCATGTTACAATAAAAGCATAAAATTTAATAATATTATATATACCCAGATAGCCAAGCGTGATAGAGCATATTGAGCAAACTAATGCATTGCATGTGTTTTCATATATTTGCTGTAAATTTGCTGACATTGAAATAGAATACGTTACAAATACAGCTACATGACTGCTTATACATGCAATCAGTTGACGCAATTTCAAGAGCAATATTGGTACGTTATGTTGTCTGCAACATGTCAGCAATGAATAATTCATCGTTCCATCTTGAGCATCATGATGCAAACGTGACGGCAACAACACATAGATAATGATTTCCATCCGTTATTGCGTACATGTCATGAAGCTTGAAGTTTTTTAATTGTATCTCGTTGCTAACGAAGTATTGACAATATGAAATTGTCACAAATTCCTCACAAATTGATGCTGTCACGTTGCAATCAATTTGCTGTTAATAGAAATATAATTCATATGAGTTCAACCCGACAAGCATAATGCTGTCTCACCATGTCTCGAGTTTGTCAAAATTAGTTGCATTAACGACAAGCTGCTTGTTGGCAACATGGCAGCAAACTCGCAGCATTTGGCTATCTGGGTATGTACAATATAAGATTTTAGAAAGAATAAAGGCTAAATATAAAACTAATACTTTTATACTAATTATAATTATATTACTAAAATACTCTAATAAAAACGTAATAATTGATATAAATTCTTTGCGAATTGTATGTCTTGTTAACAAACTGTTTATTGAACTGCATGCAATTTAATATTAATTGTTTTATTTAATTAAAATAAAAGGACAAAGTGATAGGTTATAATATAATTTTAATTATACGATAATTAAAATAAATATTTATCATAAATATTTAACACAAAATTATATAAGAAACTTTTCAAAAATACAAAAGATAAATGAGTATCTCAATAAGTAAACTGCTCACAGTATGACACCGCAGATTGGCAACAAACTTGCTCAGATATTGCAACAGAAGCAATATAAATATTATTAATAATTTTATACTAATTATAATTATATTGCTAAAATGCTTTAATGAAAACGTAATAATTGATATAATATCATCAGTGTTTGTATTAAACTCATATTTTGCTAGTACCGCCTATCAATATAATCTGACAGCAGATTGTCGGCAGAAACCAAACAAAATCTGTTTTTTTTTCGTAAACATTTAAATGGAATATGTACATCATTAGAAAACAGCAGATTCTGCTCAGTTTCTGCAGTCAATCTACCATCATATTCTAGATCTATTCTTTATAGTTGCACTAGTGCACTAGTGCACATACTCATTGTACATACTTAAAATAAAATAGTATGTTTAAAGTTAGCGAAAGAAAGTTTTAGTGTAATCTAGTGTGGCAATAAAGAACAGACTCCTTATTAGAAAATTCTCTTATAATTCTCTTATATTTCTACTGACATTTCTATCAATAAAATTTGTAGCACTTTCAAAATTTGTTCTGAACAGATTTGACTATCCGGGTATTTATTAGTATAGTTGTATAATTAAGTTATTTATATGAGGAAACAATAAAGTTTATCTATCTATTTATTAGTATCAAATATCTTGTCTTTTAATATTTTTACTAATAAATTTAATTTATATAAATTTACTAATAATTAGTAATAATTTATGTACATATATATATATATATATATATATATATATATATATTTCACCCCTAGAAGAATACCGTCACACACACAACTAAAAAAATTTCTATTTTGAAAGCCTATAAAAAGTATGCCTAAAATGTTACCTATGTGCTATAATAGTGTCATAAGATTATATGCGAAGTCCGCTGCAGAACGGAGCAGAAATGTCATTATTCTTTTAAATTGGTTACGTTATAAGGTCGATTCAGACATAACCGTGCTGTACCCGTACCGTATCAGTACCGTGCTCGGACAGAAAAATTAGACAAGGATGCGGAGACAATAGAAATCCTTGTCTAATGTTTCTGTACCGTGCACGGTACGGATACGGTACGGGTGCAGCACGGTTAGGTATTTATATAGAATAGCTATTGCACCTCAAAAATTAATAAAAATAGGCAGATTTCTTTAGGAAACAGTATAAGTTTCATTATAACAAAATATTGTAATTGTAATTATATTAGTTATCTCACAATTAAAAAAATTGAATTAAATATGTTTTTTCTTGCAAATTTCTGAGTTGTGACAGTTCTTCTAGATGTGCGATATGTATGTATATAAAAATAAGCAGTTCCTTATTTTATAAATTTTATAAATTTTGTAAGTTGTACAAAGGCCCGGTGGACCAAGATGTTTTCCAAAGAAACTTGGTAATAGAAAATCCTAAACAACAGGACATTCTTCATGAATCTGGTCGATATTTTCAAAATACTGAGCATAGAAGATTTAAGAGAAATGTCCTAGGATATTGTACACCCGTGAGTAATTACATAGTTATTGTAACATTGCCTAGTTCTATAAAATCATAAACATGGAATCCAATAATATATTTACATTGAATATAATTCAATTTTACAGTGGAATGGAAACGGTTTTGAGATTTCCAAAACATTTCATGGCAAGTTTACAATGGTATCTCCAGTATGGTTGGCTTTTCCTTTTGGTAATACATCAACCTATCAATTGTCCATTAATTCTGTCCAGACTAAGTGGATAAAGGAAATAAGAGCCAAGAACAATGTTAATCATATCGTAAAGCGTAAGTTGAAAATAATTGAAGTATGATTATAATTCTATACTGATGTTATTACTATTTTTAGTTATACCTAGGGTATTATTTGAACATTGGTCAATCGACGACATTATTAGGATATATGGTAATAAAGAGAGTCAAATTCAATTAATAGTATCTCTCTTAGATACTGCCAAGGTATATACATTAATAATTTATATATATATTTATATATATATATGTAGGTCTAGAGGTATGTTCCGGGACTGTTTACGTTTTTTGAAATGTACAGTCCTGGAATATAACGCATATATATGTAATCAGATTCAAAAAATTGTCCCGAAACGTGCCGTAGGACATGAATTTTTTCCAGGACAGTCCTGGAAACTGCCAAATGTCCTGGAATATACCGATGTAAAAAAATAAAAGTCCCGGAACATACTTCCGGACCTACATATATATATATATATATATATATATATATATATATTAGAGCGTGTCATTTTGTGGCAACTTTTTTTTTCATTTCACGAATAGCATATATACTTCCAGGAAGGTAAAATAAGATAGGGGAGACCGGGGCTAAGCCGACACTATTTTTTCAAAGGCAATTTTTAATATTTAATTAAAATTTTTAGGCAAATTCAATGATATATATTTAAAGAGTGTTTCTTCAGGTACAAAATTGATTCAGGAAGTTTTGCTGTACGTCGCTTTGTTTTGCCGCCAGGAAAGGAAAAGTGACGCGAAGACAAATTTTCAAATTAAAAAATGCCGGGGTAAACTCGACACTTTGCCTGATCGACACAATTTGATCTGGAACTTATTTTTTATTGTCTGTTTTTTATTTTCATCTAAACTCATGTCTGAAAAACAATTTATCCATTTTTAAAAAAGGCGTGTTAACTGAATGAATTTCGTTTGTATCGAAAAATTGAAGCCTCTTTTCCGCGATGCCGATTGATTATCTCGATTGATTGCCGCGCCGTAGCTTGCTTCATCCCGTGAGGGACTGTCATCGCGGAGTGTGGCGAGTTTCGTGCGTGTAGTGCGTCGTGTGTGTCATGATGTGACAGCTCGCGTCGTGTCGCGAGGTTAATCGTCCCGCGTCGTGTCGCGATTATTATATAATAGCATAATGTTAAAGCTAAATAGCGCGCGCGAAGCGCGCGTCTGTAGTGTCTAGTGCAAGTAAATTTGCGAT
The DNA here is from genome assembly GCF_030848805.1 of Temnothorax longispinosus. Lineage (NCBI taxonomy): Eukaryota > Metazoa > Arthropoda > Insecta > Hymenoptera > Formicidae > Temnothorax > Temnothorax longispinosus. The sequence continues at coordinate 13,071,486 of NC_092358.1, forward strand.
TACACGTGCGCACACATTTGTCATGGGCCATATGCTGCATTACAAGCATCGTTTATTATTGGGAACTAATAAAACAGCGTGTCGACTTAGCCCCAAACGTCGTTTTTTACTTTTGTTACTCCAAAAATATAAATATTTTGAAAATATGCAAAAATTATTATCGGATTCGTATAAAGCATCGAATTTCCCATCAAAATTACTTACCGGTAGATTCGCAAGAGTAAAGCTCGATGAAAGAGTAGACATTTTTGAGAGATCAGAAAAATTACTTTTTACTATCAAAAACGCTTATGTCGCGTTAAAAATTATACTATAACTCAGAATGTTACCAAATTCCGTTGATAATACTGGCACATCGATGCATTTACAGTAGGAAAGGCAAGTTTCTACGATAGATTTAAATTGGCAAAAAGCCTAGTGTCAAGTTAGCCCAGTTGTCGGCTTAGCCCCGGTCTCCCCTACCTGTTAAATTTTTAGCCCTTAATATTAATATTAACAGGTCGCTCATCGCGATTTTGCATTTTTTATTTAGTAAGATAGAAAAAATTTTATAACTATCTAACAAACAATAATACAGCATTGCGCTACATAGATTTTCTGTAGTAAATTTACCGCTCTACAAAAAAGATCTCTTATCATTTTTTCATAAATTCAACCGTTCAAAAGATATTCAAAGTTAAAGTTTGATAAATTTTATAAAACTTGTTTTTGCTTTTTATGAATTTTGTATCATATCGACTATCAAAAATTATGAAATACTCAATACATATTTTTGTAGAAAATTTAACGATCTAAAAAAAAGGTCTCTTATGTTTTTTTCATAAATATAACCATTTAGACGATATTAAGGTTTATACTTTGAAATTTAAACCTTAATATCGTCTAAATGGTTATATTTATGAAAAAAACATAAGAGACCTTTTTTGTAGATCGTTAAATTTTCTACAAAAATATGTATTTCTTATTTCATAATTTTTGATAGTCAATATGATACAACATTCATAAGAAGCAAAAACAAGTTTTATAAAATTTATCAAACTTTAACTTTGAATATCTTTTGAACGGTTAAATTTATGAAAAAATAATAAGAGATCTTTTTTGTAGAGCGGTAAATTTACTACAGAAAATCTATGTAGCGCAATGCTGTATTACTGTTTGTTAGATAGTTATAAAATTTTTTCTATCTTACTAAATGAAAAATAAAAAAACCCGATGAACGACCTGTTAATATTAATATTAAGGGCTAAAAATTTAACAGGTATCTTATTTTACCTTCCTGGAAGTATATATGCTATTCGTGAAATGAAAAAAAAGTTGCCCCAAAATGACACGCTCTAATATATATATATATATATATATATATATATATTATTGCATATTCTCTATCTATTAAAATATAAAACATAAAAATTTTATATTTACAGACCTTCCACTTTGACGGATATGTTTTAGAAATATGGAATCAGTTTGTATTTGCAGGTGCAAATTTACAAATTGTTACTTCTATAGTCAAATCCATTGCACAAAAGTTGAAGAAACATAATTTAGATATTATATTAACAGTGCCACCATCTAGAGGGTACTTAATACTTTTTAAAATACATATAAGAAACATAAATTTAATTTTTTTACTTATTCAAGTTGTTTGTTTTTAGTGCACAAATTGAATTTTTTTCAAAGCAACAGTTTGATGAATTAGCATTATATGTAAATGCCTTTTCACTTATGACTTATGATTATTCGAGTATTCAAAAACCAGGTCCGAATAGTCCTCTCGATTGGGCCAGACAATGTGTAGAATTGTTAGCTCCAGAGAAAGACGATCCTAGACGATCTCAAATTTTATTAGGTATTAACTTCTATGGTTATAATTATACACCAGAGGGTGGCAGGGCAATTTTCGCCTCTGAATATTTGGATATACTGAAATCATTCAAAGGAAAGATTCATTGGGATGACAGCAGCAAAGAGCATTTCTTTGAACCAAAGTAATATTTTATTACAATCTATCTGTTCTTTCTCTTTCTTTTTTTCAGTCTCGTTTGTCTCTTTACTCCTTTCCTATATTTTTTCTTCATCTATTTTCCTCATTTTCCCTCTCCCTTTCCTTCTTTTTACTTATCCTTGTTTTCTTCTCCCTTTTTTCCCCCAATCATCAATTTCTTATTTTCTATGACTTTTCTATTCTTCTCTTTTCTCTTATCCTTTTCTATTTTCTTTTTTTCTGTGCCGTCTTTCCTTCTCTCTCTCTTTTTTCTTTTTTTCCTTTTTTTCTTTTTCTTATTTATAATTAATATAAAAAATGTAAAAAAAACTTTTTAATATTATATTTATAAATTGATGTATTTATTTCAGATTAGCTACAGGTAATAGCTATGTCTTCTACCCTACGTTATATTCCATTCAAACTCGATTAGAACTTGCTAACGAATTGGGTACAGGAATCTCGATTTGGGAATTAGGTCAAGGATTGAATTATTTTTATGACTTATTATAAGTAGTTACATAACTTTCCATTTTATATATTATAACAAAAATTTTGTGATATCTATATGTATATAAAGATGCATGTACATAAAAGAAAGCGACAAAATATTTCAATAATCATATATAAATTTTTGTATTATTGATAAAAAATATATGTATTGTGCCTCGTATAACTTTAACGCACGCATCTATCTTTATAATTCGTTGTACTATTATTATCATTATTATCTTTATGGTTCGAGTCACGACCTTTGAATGTCATCATGATCTGTGGTCCTTTCAAAATGTGATACATTAATGCCCAGCTCACTTTCATCGGTAATAAGCTAATAAATAACAATATCAATAACTTTAATATACCTATATGTATATATGTTTATTTATTTATTTATTTAGTAAAACTGCATATATTAAGAGCGATTTCACTGATTTTAATGATCTTGACATATATTATCAAAAATAGCTCTAATATTTAAGAAATTTTAGCCATTGTTCATTGTCTATTAAAGAGTTGTTAACAATTAAAAGTAGTCATTCTCTTCGGTGCTTCGGACGTACATTCATGGATTTTCGACTTTGTATTAGAAAGTAAAAAGAAAGCAATAGACAATTGCAAATTATAATAAATTACGATTATTTATTTCGTTGATATTTTCAGATATATATTTGTTATAATATTAAAAATAGCATCTACAAGTTTACGGTGATTAAAATAAAAATTCAACTAAATACGTAATGAATTATTAATTCATACTCATTGTCAGTAAAGCATAATAAATTATACATATATTTGTGTGGTTTATTTTATTCCCTTAATAATTTTTAATAAACAATTTACGTGTATACATATATTTAAATAATAGATGCTTAGATGGAGGAACTTTGCTCTCTGTATTTTTCCCCTGAAAAAATTTTAACCTAACTCAAACTTAATTTTAGTTTCAAAATGAAATAAGTTTAGATTAGGTTAAGAACTTTTTCGAAGTGCAGGGAAAGGAAACTTTTTCTCCGCCTAAGCACTTTACTCATTATAAAATGTATATATGCAAATAACGTAGAATTCTCTGTACTCGATAAGCTCGGTAAGTTATGGCATTCAACATACGTCTTTATAATTCAATTTATTTGTTAATAACTTTTTAGTAAATAGATCGATTAACGACTAAAATCTTTTGCAAGTTAATTAGAGTTGCGTCTTTGACAACATATGTCATGCAAGGTCATTAAAGTTTTATTATTATAAACTCACCTTTTAAATGGCAGTAAATATCTTAGAATATTAGGTAGTACTATCAACGTCTCGTTCGCTAATACACCTGTGACCACTTCTTCGGCAACATATGTCGGTTCAAGCATCGGCATCAATCTTGAAATATTATTTTATTATAAAGTACATTATGTATTATAAATAAATGTATAATGTTCTCTCCAGGAATATCGCATTATATATTTTCACGAACCTAGGTTTCACTCCATTAAACATTCCCGTATTAATAAGATAGGGACAAACTAAAGTCATATGAATTCCTTCGTATCCATGTACCTTAAAATATATTGATAATAATAAAATAATAATAATTGTAATAAGAAAGTGATAAAAATGACATAAAAACTATTTGCTTTACTCGATAATTGGATATTCTTACGCACTTTGAGTTCGGTGAAGAGACTCTCGTGGCATCCAATGGCGGCGAATTTTGTTGCAGAATAATCTGTACAATTGTAAATCCCTAAAAGCCCAGCGACGCTCGCTATCGTCACAATGTGACCATGATTATTTTTCATCATATCTTTCAAGAATGACTTTGTAATCTGTGGAGAAATACTAAATAAAATATATAAATCGGAAGTTTTGTATAATAACCTTTATAAAAAAAACCTGAAAAACTCAAATTTCTTTAAAATTAACACTCACCCAATAATGTGACAGAATATTCACTTTGAAAGTTTTTTCAATTTCGTTGTCGGGCAATTTCATAAAAGTCTTCCCGTATACATATCCAGCATTATTTATTAACAGACTCACCTATGGAAAAAATTGTTCACTTTTTATTTAAAAATAATATTATAAAGATAAATTTTAATATTTTATCTTATCGATTTTATAAAAAGATTATCTTTCAAGAAAAATTTAAACCATATACATACATTAATTGCCAACGTATTTTTAATAATCGTAATAAGACATTGAAAGAATTGAAAATTAACGTAAAAGTTACAATAGTTACATTATATTAATTCTTTAGTTATGGCGTGCTTTGCTATAAAAATGAAAATCGTCCACTGGGTACAAACCGATAATCACAAAGTCAGTCACTATAACACGATAATCAGGATTGCGTCAAAGTTCTATACTCAAAGTTCTATACAAAACGTCTGCTCTTGTAATTAATTTACAATTAATTCAATATTTTTACATTACAATGTATATTAGTAAAATAAATTAATACAACACTATACACTTACAATTTAATTGATATTAATAATTAATTGTGCTTTTATTTTAAATTGAGTTTTTGTTTTAAAAGGCCACGTTATAAGACAAAGTTATATTAGCGCCAGTCCGCGCAAAATAGCGTGTTTGGGGTGATGTGCAACACTGTGTCGACATGCAAGGTCGCAACTATTTTACTTGTGACAACTGCGATTCAGATGATGAAAAATAAAGTTTTTTGCGTTTTTCCTTTCATTACTATATTAATTTTTAAGCGATATAATAAGAAATCAAATAAAAAATAATTTTTTTTGTGAAATTTCCATTTGTCAGAGGTCAATTTGTTCACCAGATTTCGATTAATTTGTATTTAAGAAGCCCAAATTTAACATTTAAGTCGATTGATGTCGATATTCATGCATTTTTTACTTTAATTTTACCTGTGTTGCACATCACCCCAAGAAAATTTGAAAACAAATGTTTTTTTGAAAACTCGAAAAATTTTTAGGAAGAATTTAAATTTTTGAAAATCTAATCACGCAGAATTTTAGTATTTTCCTTCCTCTACATTATACAGCCATGATATATTCAAGAATTTGATTTTTGGATATGTTTTCCGAGCAACAAAAAAAAGTGTTGCACATCACCCCACACAACCTATTATTCTATCGTAGATTCATACTAATACCTATAATACATTTATATATACATATATATATATATATATATATATATATATATATAATTAGTATGTTTTATTTATACGTGAACTGCAATAGCAAATGATACTCCGCGCGAATATATATATATATATATATATATTCATATATGTATGTTTACTATATTCGCGCGGAGTATCATTTGCTATTGCAGTTCATGTATAAATAAAACATACTAATTGTGAGGAGAAAACATTTTAATCTTAACACAAACAAAACCACCCGGTAAAAAATTTTTTATATAAAAACATCTAAATATATATAATCATATAATATTATATAACTAGATTATATAACTAGATTTTTTAAAATCTATTCCCCAAACTCACCCATTAATTAGGAGCACCAATAGAACCCCATAAAACCCCCAATTTTTAATCACATAGTAGCCATCCCCATAAAATTACCCTGGTAACCATATCCGATAGAAAACGATTAAAAACGGCTATATCTGTATCGTTTTTAATCGTATCTTATCGGTTCTATCGTTGCATATTTAGAAGACAGATAAAACATTAATCGAATCGAATCGGTTTCTATCGTTTTAGGTCCGAATAAGAAAATAACTATACAAATTTTATAGTTATGAATCGTTTTCTATATGTACAATTATTGCCCGTCTGAATCAATCGTATATACACGATATAATATGTATCGTTATTTATGGTAATAATTTTACCGTATGCATTAATACGGATATATAAGAATAAAATGATAGACATCTCGTCGATATTTATACGATTTAACCGAACCGATACATCTATCGTTTCTTATCAGGATTTTCCGACATACAACTTATCATCTTCTGTACGGCAGCAAATCGGTTCGTTTTCTATCGTATATTAATGATATAAATTGAATCGTTTGAAAACCTTCTACTTTGCATATGTTTTAATAAGGTTAATACGATAGACATCTCGTCGATATTTATACGACTTAACCGAACCGACACATCTATCGTTTCTTATCAGGATTTTCCGACATACAACTTATCATCTTCTGTACGGCAGCAAATCGGTTCGTTTTCTATCGTATATTAATGATATAAATTGAATCGTTTGAAAACCTTCTACTTTGCATATGTTTTAATAAGGTTAATACGATAGACATCTCGTCGATATTTATACGACTTAACCGAACCGACACATCTATCGTTTCTTATCAGGATTTTCCGACTGACAATCATCTTCTGTACAACAGCTAATCGTTATCTATCGTATATCAACGATATTAACCGAATTGTTTAGAAGCAGCAGACGGAAAAAATTTCTATGAAAATCATATTTTGTGAATACCCAGACAGCACCAAGTCCAAAATCGGGACATAACACGTCTTTTAGATGCTTTTTAAACGTCTTATGTCCCGCTTTTGGACATGCGTGCTGTCTGGGTATTCATAGAAATTTTTCGATTTTCATACATCTAATAATTCAGATATATGAAAAACTATGAATAACTACAATTTTTTATACTTTTTCACAGAAAGCTATGGATTTTTATGAAAAATTAAGTTGAATATATACTAATTTCTACGCGTGCTGTTTTTACGCCAAAAGAGCTGAATCAATTTTGATACTTTTTTATAGAAAATTATGAAAAATAATTTTAACTATATGTTAGATAAACTTTCACGGAATTTTTAATAATAAATTAAACGCCAGTCTGTAATTAATCTTAATTTATTAGAAATATATTTTATATAAGTGTACAAATATGAAGAATTATGAACAGATATATTTTGTTTTTTTAACTGATAATTAAAGTGATATATTAATATATAGTTATAATGTTTCAAATTGGTTCGGCATTGTACAAAGAAATTTGTCACATTTTATTTCGACGACCACAAGTTTACGTTTTATCAGCTGAATCGGAATTATTTTTTCATCTTGTGCTTCGCTAGTAACTTGTAACATATGATTTATTTTTAATTGATTATAGACCGCAGGCATGGTTGTCAGAACTTCACAAACGACAAAGCAACATTTATTTACAATAATAAAACTTAATATTTCGATAATTGTATCATCGTCTAATTGTACTACAGAATCGTTGGTTTTAATAGTTTTACTGTACGCTGCAGTGTGGAGCACAATTCCGCTAATTATGCACCTTTCATATACATGTACATACCTTTTTATTATTCATGAAATTCTTATAATAGTTACTATGACAAGCTATAACATACTTTAACAAGCTATAATATTTATCCGCATTTTGTACTAATTTTGGAGCACCTGAAAAGCACCTCCCAAGTATTTTGCAACGTGAGTTTCTGATAGAATACCGTAAATAAACGATTCACTAATTATATTAAAAACGATAGAAACTTATATATGTATAGCTGAGAAGACATTTACGATAAGATTCCAAGTATTTTGTATAGAATACCGTAAATAAACGATTCACTAACCATATTAAAAACGATATAAACTGATGTATAGCTGATAAGACATTTACGATAGGATCCCAAGTATTTTGTAACGTGAGTTTCTGATAGAGTACCGTAAATAAACGATTCACTAACCGTATTAAAAACGATAAGAAATTTTTTTATCGTTTTCTATCGGAGATGGTTACCAGGGTAGTAATCTTTTGGTACCAGTTTCATCAAAATCATCTTTTTTTCTCTTATACAATCTCTGTTTATATGTACAAGAAAAATAATAAGAAAATAATTAAAAGGATAATTTTTGCATTTTTTTTTACAAAAAAATAAAGTTTGTGCAAATGTGAAAAATTTGCTCATATATAATTATATATAATTATATTTTATATGTATTGTTACTGTGGTATTGTTACATTTATATATTTATGATTATAAATGATTATAAATGAACAATGCACAAACAATAAAAAAACAATGCAAAAATTATCCTTTTAATTATTTTTCAATTCTTTTTCTTATTATTTTTCTTGTAACGTACGAACAGAGATTATACAAGAAAAAAAGCATATATGAACATATTTTATATAATATTTTATATAATATTATATGATTATATATATTTAGATATGTTTTTATATAAAAAATTTTTTAACGGGCACGATCAGAAAATTTAAGAATATCTTTCAGTCAAGATACGTAAAGATATCTTGCGCACCAGCGCTCCTTCTCTTTTTCTTTAAATTAACAGCTCGTCGTCACGGATATTATAAGTCTTCAAAAAGATTAGACCAAAATTCCAGTATCTATTTTTCAAATCTCTAATTATTTCGATTCCACACAATTTATTATTTTACGCGAATGCAATAACACATTTACATTATATTTACTCTACAACGGTGCATACCTATATGTATAATAATGTGTGTCAGAAAGAGAAAGAGAGGGGGGGGGAAGGAGAGAGGGAGAAATATGAATAGGTAAAGCAAAATTATAGTTTATTTCGATTGTTCATGAAGTTCTAGTATATATAACAATTTGCTGTTAATTTAAAAAAAAAAGAGAATGTTGGAGCGCTGATACGCAAGATATCTTTACGTATCTTGATTGAAAGATATTCTTAAATTTTGTGGTACAGAATTCTTAAGTTTAACAACATTTTACTCACATTTCCGACTTCAATCTGTACCACTTTTGCTGTATGATACACTTCCTCTTTGTCAGCTATATCGCAATAATACGTCCAACATTTTCCACCAATTTTTCTAATCTCCTCTGCAACTTCCGCAAGACCTGCGTTTACCATTTACGAATATATTTATGCTTATATACATACTTATCTCTTAAAATTTATTAGAAAGGAATTGAATCAAATGTGTTTAAATATACTGTAAATATATACATATTGTCTACATGTTTGTATATACATTTATACACATTTATACAAGAAAAATTATTAAACTTGCATTATGCGACTGTGTAACTGTGACAATAATACCTACTAGTTCAGAAGAGTCAGGTAGCAAAAGAATAACAAGACAAAATTGACAGAATTAATAATGGTTTATCATGCATAATTTGTTTCAGACGCAACATGGTAGCTATCATATTCGTATATGTACATTTTACGCGTGAAAACTAAACATTAATTTTTTTTTGTTTTTTAGATGTAGTTAGCATTCGGATGATTCAGACATCTAGGTATATATACATATACATATGTGTATGTGTGTAAGATTTTATTTAAAGAAAAAAATAATTATTTAGTTGGAATTATCTCTCACCGTTTTTATTGATGTCCCAAACGACTACGTGTGCACCGAGTTTGGCAAATCTGATTGCAATTAACTTGCCGATTCCGCTAGCACCGCCCGTAACGAGAGCAATTTCACCCTTGATCGATTTTGCTCGATATCGGCGTGGAATTAGCGTTAGCACTACAGTCTTGGTGAAATAAACTATTGCCATGCCGATAAATAGCAATAAATCGTAAATCACATGCATGCCTTCCTTCAGATTCATCATTTTATGATCTAGTATTGCCGAAAAACATTGTAAATTATCGATTATTATTATCATCAATGTGTATTGTATAATAAGTTTATTTTGTCGAAATTATATATGATTATAAACTTATATGATTAATTAACAATACAAAATTTAGTTTATTATAATTGTTAAATATATAAAAAAAGGCACAAATATATATATACATACATACATACATATATATATATATATATATATACATATGTGACATTCCACGTCAAGTGGACCCTCCCTCTGTCAAAAAATTGAAGCGACTTTAAATATTGAGTTTGAGCTTAAAATGTTCGTATAAGCGAGGGCTTTCGAAATTTGAGTGGCTTTTTTAAAAAACTTCATAACCCCATGACCCCATAAGCAAAATAACCCATAAACCTGATGAAGAGATCTTACAATATGATTTATACGACTTGTCTCATCTCAATAATCGCTTTAAATAAGCTGTTTGGCCCTAAAACCCTCATAAACTATTAACCCCATGACCCCTTGATCTTATAACCCTCAAAACCCCATAACCTCATCAAGTTGAGCATTAGTATAGCTAGGAGAATATTATTAATCGGCAACCTGTTATGGCAACGATCGACATTAAAATCTTCAGATTCATAATTTAAAATAAGACTTTGTAACAGAATTATATTCATAATTTTATATACAATGTGAGACAGAAAATATTTGAAAAATTATATACAGGGTGTTCAAAATAAAAGTATCCAGCCAAAAAGATGGAGTAGATTGGGTCAAACTGAAGAGAAAAGTCATGTACCATTTTGCAAAATTCGCAATACTTACTCTGAGAAATAATTTGAAAAAGATCGGCCAATTTACTCTAGTAGAAGCGCGCGCCGAGAAGAGACGTCCCATTTTCAAATATTTGCGAATTTTGCAAAATAGTACATGACTTTTCTCTTCAGTTTGACCCAATCTACTACATTGGCTGGATATTTTTATTTCGAACACCCTGTACATAATAATACATAAAACACATCAAAATACGTATATATAAAAAAACCACGTTGTATAAAATTTTATAGATAGAATTCCATCCCGAAATTTGACATGAACTATAAGATCTAAAGTGAATTTTATATCTTTAATAATATTATTTTATTATTGTTAACAGTATTTTTCTCCTGTAGTGATCCTTAATATTCGAATAACGGGTTAAAGACTTTAAACAATAATAAAATTTAAATGTTTATATCTGTATTATTTCGAAAATGCGAATTTATGATCTGTTTTATTTAAATTTTCACGTATCTCTCTATGCCAAGTTACATGTCGTAATTTATGAAAATGTATTCAGGATCATCAAGTCATAGCATTTTAGATAAATTCAACGATGGCTGCTGACTGGTGAAAGCCAGCTAGCACGATGGAAAGTTGTACCTTTCATCCAAATCTTCTTTGAGAACACAAAACACTAAATTCTTATTTATAAATTAATTAAAAAATTGTGTAAATTATTATAAAATACACTGTAGTTCGTGTTATATATTGTAATATACTATGTTCCTTGATGTAGTTTCTATTTTATTCTGCTTCAAACTCTCTTCTTTTTTATGACAGAATGCTACTAATATATTTAATGTATATCTCTAAACTTTTTGCAATTAACCCTCCATAATGCATGAATAAAAAATGTGCCTAAATAGTACTAGTAGTAATTAAATAGCAAATATTGTTTTTTTACATATTATATTCTTTAAGTATATACTTTGAATATATTTCAAATCTAAATATTTATTTTCTTTTTTGTTTATATGTACACATATAATTAAAAAAAATTTTTAATGTACTTTTTAAACAAACTTTAAAAAAAATATACATATATATTTGAAATTCTTTTTAAAATATATTTAATCTAACAATCTCGCAACTGATTACCTTTTGTTTGATGGAATGTGTAAGCATTCGATATTCGGTCCCTCAGTAATTCGCACAGCTTTGCGGAAATCACAGTTATAATAGTTTTATACAAAAAGTACAGAGAATACAAAAAATAGAAGTTCTATGTCAAAGTTTCACCATATTCGTTTTAACTATAACTTTCTCGCACTGTCTTCAAAATAAATCAAGTGTGTCCTATGCTTCACAATGTACACTAGGTGACCGGCAAATGTTGACTGTGGCTTCTAGTGCGCCCGAATTACCGAGTGCACTGTGGAAACGTCAGATCATGAAGTCTTGACTATAGTACAAGCGCGAAGCGATCCGTTAGGACTATGGGGACGAGAAAATAACTGGAGAGAGTGCAAGATTGCGGGAACGTAAAATTTTTAATAAGAGGAGGTGTTGGCGAGTGAAACTAATAGTTTAACGAGGACGTCGCAGTTACCCTTTTAAATAAAATATACTTTTTACAAAATACATATCGTCTACATGTTATCTGTATAAAAATATTAACAATATTAGAAAAAATAGCGTAGCAAAGAATTTCGCATATTGATGATTGTATATACAGGGTGTCCTATTTTAAATGCCCAAGGCAAATATCTAAAAAAATATGGAAGATACAAAAAAATGTTTCAGGCAAAAGTTACATGATTTGAAGGGGGCCTCATGATGAAAATATGGACTTGACCTTGAGTGACCTTTTCAAATCAATGTGATCGATGTTTTTTTAAATAGAACTTCCCTTTATTGCATATTCTTGTAGAATTTGTCAAGACGTTTTTAAAACACTATGATAAAGCTCTCTTTTGTTAAGAATTTTCTGAGATATTTCAAAAATTTTGTCATTTTAATTTTTAATATAAAATATGAAATATCTCGTATAGTGTTCACTTTTTGATAACTTTACCTTGATACTTTTATACATGGAATAATGAAAGAAATCGATTATTGTAAGAAAAAAAACAGAAAAAATTATTTGAAAATTGAATGCATCTTGTAGACGCATTCAATATTGCAAAATTGCAGATGTAAAAATATTATTATTCGCTTCCTTTCATTATTCTACGTATAAAAGTATGAAGGTAAAGTTGTAGAAAAGTGAATACTTCACCAGATATTTCATATTTTATATTAAAAATATTATAACAAAATTTTAAATATCTCAAGAAATTCTTAACGAGAGAAAAATTTATTATAGTGTTTTGAAAACGTCTCGACGAGATCTACAACTTTTATCTCAAGGAAAAAACAAGTTCCATTTAAGAAAACATCGATCACATTGACCTGGCCTTGAAAAGGTCACTCAAGATCAAGTCCATATATTCATCATGTAACCCCCTTCAAACATGCAACTTTTGTCTAGAACATTTTTCCGTATCTTCCATATTTTTATGGAATAAAGATATTTGCATGGGACATTTAAAATGGGACACCCTGTATATATAACGCACTTCAACGTCTCTTCTTTAAGTTTGTCCAGGCTACCTTACATAGATTACACTCCCTCTATATATTTTTAATGACCAGTATAAGGATCATTAACGAGAGATCTATTCCTTTTTACAATTACACTCTCTGTACTTTCATCTTTCTCTGCTTAAAGCAGATCTATATATAAACTCGCTTTATTTTAAATACAGATAGTACAGTCAAAAAAGTAGCTAAAACGAATACGGTGAAACTTCGTTCCGGTACGTAACCTGTGATTACATTGTACATGATAACGGCAAATGTAGGTATACATTGCACAATCTACGTTGCGACAAGTTCTCTAAATTGCACCTCCTTGTTTTTAGCATTGGATGTAAAAAATTAGTAGTCGATAACTGCATATTATATACTTTTTTAATTTTGATAAACTAAAACACAACAACATATAGCACGCGTTATTTTTCATTTATTTTTTGCCAATATTTAAAAACAAATTATTAATTCATATGCATTTATGTTGATAATGTAATCTTTTTTATAACTTTGTCCACAAAATGAATTACTAGAAACTGGTAACTAAAATAACTTTTTATTTGTTGAATCTACAAAAAAATATTTAAGAGAACAGTTACATTGCCATGCATTTTTTAATAAGAAATCAACATCGTCGATAATTTTTTAAATAAAACAATGTAATTTTTCTTACATATAATTCGTTTAGTACAAATTTATTAACTTAACTTAATTAATCTAAATTTATTTTTATTGCGTTAACTAAAATTTTTATGTTCTAATACATTTATTATCTTTCCAGAGACATTGCATAAAATTTTCATCAACTAAACAATTTTGTCATTAAGTGACATTGCGTAAATCAGACGCTATAAACCTCCAGCAAATATTGCGTGGTACTAACCTTTCCCATAGAAAGTCGTTTGATTGCCTAAATCCTTGAACTGCGCGAAAAATTCATATTGGCAAATATCTTTGCTTTTCATTGCCAAATAATGATAGACCTCTCGCCTCCAGATTATACTTCAACATTGATTATACTCTAATATTGATCTTTGAACATGTAAACATATTTTATATTTGTTATTGTACGATTTTTTTTATAAAAGAAGATATATTATATTGTAAATAGAGTAAATAATTATTAAAGTGAATCTTAACAGAACGCATATGCGAAGTTTTGCGATCTTCTCATTGAGAGAAATGTAGGTAAATTGAAGGTGGAATGGAAACACTTCCCCACCTAAAACTGGTGAAAGGATGACGCTGCCAAACTGGGTCGCAACAATTGACTTGATGCACGAACAGGAGAGAGATATATAAGGGCGATATGCCATATATTAATGACATAATACGTTTTATGCGATATTATGTAAATAGTATCCCCAACAAAACATATACAAGATGTAGAAGAAGAAAACCTTCATCCATGCAATAATCAATTTTTCTCACGTGCTTGTTTCAATACAAATTATCTTTTAAAAAACTGCTAACAAAACAAGAAAGTAAAAACTCTAATACATTAGATGAATTATTTTAAACAATGTTAATTTTTTGATATTTTTATTTTACAATTTTTTGATATTTTATTTTATTTTTTATTTTATTTTACAATTTTATTTGATATCTTATTTTACAATTTTAATTTAAAAAATTTAAGTTACTATTGAGATGACGCACAAACCTTCATAAGATATATAAATAAATTTTTTAAATTCTCGATATTAGTTGATAGAAGTTTATGTATGATATGCTATATATATAATATTTTATTAAAAATAAATATTAACAGTAAAAATAAATCATAATTTTTATTATATGTACCTATTTAAATTGTTTAATTAGAAATTAACCTCAGTTTCATTATGTGGCCAAAACTAGTACTTATTGTGGCGAAAACTGGTGTTTTGGTGGCCAAAAACGGTGAAATCGGAACTTATGATATAATTTTTATTTTTGAAATGTTTATTTAAATTTATTTGTTTGCCGATCTTAAGTTTCTTATCTAAAAGATTCTTAAGAATATATTAAAGTAGTTAAAAGCGTTACATAACAAAAAGAATTTAATTAAAACGTATTTATTTCGTCAAAAATCCTTAAAGTGGCCACAAACGGTGCACTGACCCTATTACGCCATAATTGTGAAAAAGGGTGAATCAATAATACCTATCGCTGAAATGATTACGTCTGAGCATGACATTCCATCGATAAGCACATTGTTAAAAAGGTATCGACAGTTTGCCGAAGTAAACCAAAGGAAATGGCCACTTTTTAAAGTTGTAGTCCCTTACAAAAAAGTATTACTGACTAAATACTTAAAATCTCAGTGATTTAATACTGTCAATATTTATTTGGGAAATACTGGGAAAATACTGGTAGTGATAAATATTATAGGTAGTGATTAATACTACACAGAACTACTGGTGCTTAGTATTGAATTACTCACCAATATTTCGATTTCCGATATTTACCCGGCATAAAAAAAAAAATTTTTTTTTTTTCGAAATTTTATTACTATTTTATAACTAAATTTGTTTCTTAAGATGCAGTCTATAATTATAAATATTTTCTCGTATTTGAAAAACACTTACCTTGGTGGGATCGAACTCGGGACCTCTGGATCGTGAGCCAACTGCCTTACGTGGTAGACTACTTCTTAATTTGATGTAAGTGTTATATATAGTCTACATGTGTCATAACCAGCGCAAATATATAATTTTTCAAAAATCATCTTAAGAAACAAATTCAGTTTAAAAAGAGTAATAAAATTTTGAATTGAATATTAAAATGATATCCTCAGTACTATTTCAAAACTTGTACACTTTTATCAAGACGAATTAGTACAGACCTTCATATAAAATGTATTTGTGCCTTACTTTTATCTCTTTTCCTTAATATTATCAGGAATTACTTATTATAATGTTTCTATACAAATTGTAGTACTGGTCAGTGATTAATTTCACATGGAATATTCAGTTCAGTACTTGAGTATTAATATTAAAATACTGGCCAGTGATTTATTACACATGGAATCCTTGGTTCAGTACTTCAGTACTAACATTGAAATACTCATCAGTAATTCAACACAAGTATTTATTACACAAGTATTTTTCACCTAATATTAAATGCTTTCTCATCAGAAATTTAATACTAAGTATTCAATACTCGTCCTGTATTAAATACTACTTTCATAAATTACTGACCAGTAATAAAATACTATGCAATACTTGGATCACAGTGATTCAAGTACTAATAAATACTTAATTTTAGTATTATTAATACACAAAATAAGTATTTATTACTAACCAGCTAGTAATACTTTTTTGTAAGGGGTGGTAGATTGGAGTTGGGCATTAATAAACTCCCTTATGAATGAATGGAATAGATGTGACATCACAGAATATTTGGAACGTGTGTACTCCAGTTTGGATAAAGGGACTCCGATTGAAGAAGAAACGTACTTTCTTCCTTTGAATTCGTCGCGCTACAGTAGTTGGTAGTAGGCCGAAATCGGTAACACTGAACAAGAGAGATAGATAGAGAAAGAGATAGAAAATGATAAGCACGTGTGCGTATCTTGCAAAATCATTGAGATAGAAAGATTGTTTAAATAAAGAGTAATTAGAAGTGTAACGGAGAAAGAAACTTTAATTGTCGTTTCTCTTGTTACAGGTAAGATTGTAAATATTGTACATAAATGGTTAAAACATAGTAAATAAAATTTAAATCTCTTGTTACAGAGCAACACATTGGTTTTTTTCTTGGAAAATCCTCAATAATAGAAATCCATCTTACAAAACGACAATTTCAGTTAATTAAAATAATGGATAAATTACAATTTGAATTTACAATAGTCGCTTCTCCAAAAGACGAGAAGTCGGCTACGATAGCCATAACCTCAATTAGAACAGAAGATGGATTGACGTATGTCTTACAAGGAGACCAGGGATACATAGCCAACCATATAGAATTAATGAAAACAGAGAATTATTTGAAAGCAAAGAATAGTTAAAAAAAAAAACATCAGTCAAGAAAAGTGTGGATCTCTATGACAGAAGAGTTGAGAAAAATTTATATAGATAAGGATGGTAATATACAGTTTGCAGGTGAATACTTACAAGAAATAGAAGAAAAAGACAGAGCTGATATAAGAAAGGATGATTTGAGTAAGATACTAGAAAAATTGGTGGAAACATCACAGAAAAAAGGAGAGAAAAATTTAAAACATATTGCAGAGAAGTATATGATTGAGAAATTCACTAGTATGCACTCAAATGCCAAACAATGGATAGAGACATTTGAGAAGAAATGTACAAGATTTGATATCACAGAAGATGAAATAAAAATAGAGATATTAAGATTGTTTTTAGATAAATCTTGTTCAGACTGGCACTGTGCAACGTTAACGAAGTTGACAGTTACTGCTAAATGGATTGAATGGAAAGATAGATTCCTAGAGACCTTTGCTGATAAAGGATGGAACACGGTATGATATGCTTTGTCATTTAGATATAAAGAAGGATCTCTTATCGATTATGCAATGAGAAAGGAAAGACTTCTGCTAGATATGAATAAAAATATGGATACAAAAACATTAACGACCTTAATAGCAGTGGGACTGCCAGACTTCATTATGAATAAAATAGATAAAGAAGAATGTGAAGATTCAACAAAACTGTTTAATGAAATAAGGAGGTATGAGAGTTTAATGAATAAAAAAAGTTTTCCAAAGAAGAAAGAAGAGAAATTTAAAAATAAAAAAAAGACTGAAGAAAAAAGGCCATGCAAGAACTGTGAAAGTTTAAGCAAAGGCATCAGATATCATCCGGAGAAGTCATGCTGGTTTAAGAAGAAAGAAAATAATAAACCTAGCGTTGTAGGAAACAACTCAGTAATAGAGGTAGAATTGAACACAGAGGAAAAAAACTAGATATAACACCATTAGTCAAAATCAAAGTATTACTAGAAGATAAGTTGGAGATAGCGGGATCTATGACTCAGGGTCTCAGATCTCACTAATAAATTCAAAATTAGTTAGAGTCATAGAAGATAAAGATATAAATAAAATACATTTAAAAACGGCTAATGGTGTGAAAAGAACAAATGGTCTAATAACTATTAAGGTAAAAATCTTTAATATTGAAAAATGACAGATGTACATATTGTTGAAAGATATGATTTTGGAAGATTTTATTATAGGACTACACATGATATAAAAGTTTAAGCTAGTCCAGAATGAAAATTTAGCGATAGAATACAAATTTAGCGATAGAATACAAATTATAAACAAAATAAGATAGAAATGTATTCAGTGAATTTTAATAAACATATAAAAGAAAGTGAATTTGAAATAAAAATAAACCACTTGGATATAAATAAAAAGAAAAAGATAGAAAGACTGATAGAAGAATATAAGACGGTGTTTGCAAAGGATAAGTACGACATAGGTACTGTAAAAGATTATGAAGCTCGGATAGATCTATTGATTGATAAATATTGCAGCAAGAGGCCGTATAGATGCACAATAGAAGATAGAAAGGAAATTGAAGAACAAGTTGCAAATCTTTTAAAGAGACACCGCATTGAAGAATCATACAGTCCATTTGCAGCACCAGTAACATTGGCATTTAAAAAAGAGGAAAACAAAAAATCTAGACTTTGCATTGACTTTAGAGACCTAAATAAAATAATAGTACCACAAGCTCAACCATTCCCGATAATAGATGATTTGATAATAAAAACGAGAAACTGCAGATATTTCACAACACTGGATATAAACTCGGTTTTCTGGTCTATTCCACTCCGAATTGAAGACAAAAATAAAACAGGTTTCGTTACACAAGATGGACACTTCCAATGGACTTGCCCACCATTTGGCTTGAAAACATCACCGGCAATTTTTCAACGGATTCTAAGTAGCATTTTAAGAAAACATCGATTAACAGGATTTGCAGTGAACTACATTGATGATATCTTGATATACTCACCGTCGTTTGAGGAACACATGGAACATATAAAACAGGTATTGGAGGCAATAACAAAAGAAGGTTTTAGATTGAAGTTTAAGAAATGCACATTTGCCTTGGATTCAGTAAAATATTTGGGCCATATAATCTAGAACAACTCGGTAAGACAAATTAAAGACAACTTAGCTTCAATTAGAGATTTCCCCACTCCAAAGACACAAAAGGATATAAGACGGTTTTTGGGGAAAATAAATTTTTATCATGAGTACATACCAAGAAGCGTAATAATTTTAGATCCGTTACATAAGCTGTTAAGAAAAAAATTAAAAGTATGTATGGTCGGAAGAGTGTGAAAAATTATTTAAGAAAATAAAAGAACTTCTGTGCTCCCAACCAATATTAGAGATATTTGATAAAGATCTGCCTATAAAAATTTACACAGATGCATCATTAGAAGGTATTGGCGCAGTGCTGAAACAAGAGCAACCAGATAAGAAAGAAAACCCAGTTGCATATTTTTCGAAAAAACGTAATGAAATGCAAAAAAGAAAAAAGCTATATATCTAGAGTGTTTGGCAATAAAAGAAGCGGTAAAATACTGGCAACAATGGCTTATAAGAAGATCCTTCACAGTATACAGACCATAAGCCTTTGGAAAATTTAAATATAAAATTTCTCGGGTCGGTACATAAATTATTTTTCAAACCATCCTATGAAATACAAAATTAACATCGTAAGGAATTTGGTTGATCGGGCGATTCTTTTGTCCGACGCGCGGTTTCACAATTCTAATATTAGTAAAATAAAAAAGATTCTTATTAATAATTGTTACCCGAAGAAAATTGTTGATAAATATGTCAATGTCCGACTTGGCGAATTGCGAAATCGTAACAACAATGATCTTGTCAGTAGCGAAGTGGCCCAAGATCCTCGAAGGTGCATTACTGTACCTTACATAAAGGGCCTTAGCGAGAATGTTAGCCGTACAATGCGAGACATGAACTTTAGAGTTCTTCACACCATCCCGAAGAGATTGGATTGTGTCATTAGGAAGGGTAAGGACGTGTTGCCGAATCTCAGTCAGACTGAGTTAGTTTATAAGATTGATTGTGCAAATTGTGATGCGGTATATATTGGCCAGACAAAAAGGCATTTAGAAACACGTCAAAGAACATCGATGTGATATTAGGAAAAATGTAGATAATCATTCTGTTGTGAGCAAACATCGTCTTACACACAATCATGATTTCAAGTGGCAACATCCGAAAATTTTATACAAAGAAAAACATTTCAAAAAAAGAGAAATATCGGAAATGTTTTTCATTAAAAAACATGATTGCACAATCAATTTACAAAACGATACTGAGAGCCTGCCATCTATTTATAACCGGGTCATAGGTATTACTTAGTCGGCCCTGTATATTCGGTTCTGCTCGTTTTTCCATCAGAGCGCCGTTTGCTATCCGCGGATTACGTTTGACAACTTCATTTCGACTTTGACTGTCTTACTGTTCGGACGTTGTGCCTCGATATGGCTGGTGACGTTTTGATTTCACCGTTTGTTTTGGAACGCATAAGAATTGTAAGCTTTTAACTAATTTTTACAGTGTTAATTAATTTTATTGTTTTTGACCAGCGCGATATTGTAACGATTTTGTATAGTTTTTCTATTGTTAAATGTATTATTTTCTCTTTTGTTTAGTTTTGCGTTTGTCTTGACGTTGTCAGGACACCACGTCAACGATGCAATTTGTTATGCGGATCGGTGTAACTTAAATTAAAGCACTTGATAAGGACCGGAATTCGGTCGAAACGTCGTGCAATCTTGTTTTAATTGGCCAGTTGGGTCGAAAATAAAACGACTTATTTTGAATTATTTGCTGGCGACGGAAATTGTTTTGTTTAAATATAAAAGCAAGAACAGATGAAGAACTGGGTGATCTAACCTATTATTTATCGCAATATGATTTCAAGAAAACATATTTACCAGGGGAAAAAAATTTGGAAGCAGACTGTCTGAGCAGAAACCCAGTGTTGGAAGCAAAAGAGAACAAAGAGGAACTGTTGAGAATAGTAAATTTAATAAAAATAGATGATATAAAAAGAGATCAAGAGAAAAACCGGGCAATAAAAAACGAGAGACCAGACATGATAAAAAAAGATGGAATATTCTATAAAAAAGTAAGAAAAAAAGAAAAAATAGTTTTGTCAGAAGATTTCAGTAGGAAGATCATCAAAGAAGTCCACGAGGAATGGTGTCATATAGGCATCAGACAAATGCAGAAGAAAATTAGCCCGGTCTACACAGCGACAAACTTTACAAGAAATATAAAAGAAGCATGCAAAAATTGTGAGGTATGTAAGAAAAATAAATCGAGAGGTCAAGGAAAATACGGGTTAATGTCATACTTGGGACCAGCAACGAAACCGTTTGAAATAATGTCAATAGACACCATTGGCGGCTTCGAAGAATCTAGATCAACGAAGAAATATTTACATCTGCTAGTAGACCATTTTACAAGATATGCTTTTATTTCAACATCAAAGACACAGAGCGCTAATGATTTTATCAAATTAGTGAAAAATGTGACGGAAACAGATGAGATCGAAGTGATCCTCACAGACCAATATCCAGGAATCAACTCAAAGAAATTTAAAGAATTCCTAGAAGAAAATAAGATAAAACTGGTTTTTACTGCAGTAAATACACCTTCCTCCAATGGTTTGAACGAGAGACTAAATCTAGAATAAATGAAAGGAAAGAGAAAATAGCTTGGACAACAGTGGCAAAAGAATGTATTGAAAAATATGTTACGTTCGGGTTTTTTAATCGGAACGTCGGAGTGGGTTCATGTGCATCGAAATGTTAAAGCATTTGAAATATTTTAAGGCAAACTCGAAGGTAAGTTAGAATCATTTGTTTCTTTGGAATTTTGACTCGCGCTACACTCTCTAAGGATGAGACAAATTTTCTGTGCTAATATTTCCGTCTGAAGGACTCTCGGTTTTTCGACAACAGGGCCTGGTTGAGGCGCATTGAGGACGCCCTGAATGTCAACGGGAGGTTCTGTTGGTGCGGCCTGAGACGGAGCGGGGCATAATGTGCTGGGATCAAACTCGCCGGCCGTATGGTAGGCTCGACGCAGTCTGTTTAACTGGTAGGCCCGGCCGGACCGCCTCGATCGCACCATTAACGGCGACGGACTTACCGTAAGGTTGCTTACTCTGCTTCCAGCTCCTGCTTAATAGGGGTATTTCGATCTCCCTCGTCTTTCAATCGTATGCCAAGTTGTGTGCGTGTGTCCTTGTGGCGGTGTACGCGATAGTTAGTATTTTATAATATAATTTTATTGGATAATTTTAGGAACAAGGAAATCAGAGAACGCCCTGCGGGAGGCGCGCATCTAAGGTAAGGACCAGCGAGAACGGCCCTGAAGGAGGCGCGCATCGACGCGAGGATCTAGAGATCCTCCAGAGAGGGATCGGACTAAGCGGGTATCGTTTTCTATTGGTCGGCGGCCATTTGTCTCAAAACCGGAAACAGAGAGAAAAAGAGCGAGCGAGTAAGAGAGACAGCCATACAGACTGGGCAGACTGGGCCACTGGGCTGCGATCAGTTATGGCGGTAATACATGAGAGAATACGTGATTTCGTGCTTTTCTTCGCCGCTGATCCTCATTTCTACGACTATTTTTACCGATTTTTACGTGACTCTAAAGTGAGTGTGAATGCGTGAAAGTATTGATCTCGACCCGAGGCATCTATTAGGTAAGCATATAACGCCGTAACTGATACGTTTCTTATATTATGCGTTGATGCCGTTGACCCATGTTATTTTACGCTATGCTGAAAAAATGTAAAGGAAAAAAACTACAGTCATAATTTGCATGTAGTTTATTAACATATTACATAACCTATACAATTATTTATAAATACGTATGTTTTATTTACAGAAAAAGAAATATGACGGGTTGCAGTGCGGATTATTGTACGAACTCATCGAGCAAAGGCTTCCAAATGTGTAGATTCCCACAAGAAGAGAAAAGAAGAAAACTGTGGATCGCTAATGTTAACCGTGCAGACTGGGTTCCTGGAGTGAATTCGACATTGTGTTCAGTAAGTATGGTACAAACATAATATATTTATTTGACTTATGTCCATTTTTATCAATATAGATTAATTTTAATCACGGTTTAATCTTTTTCTAGTTCTTAAAATTAGAGAAAGATAAAAGATAAGTTAAGCCAAAGTCAAAGTTAATCTGCATTGGTAGAAATGGATATTAATGATAAGAAAAAGTTTTAAAATAAATTTTGCTTATTTAAAAGTTAATGTTCTTTGCATTTTTTATAAAAAAGATCACTATAAGTATTAATTACTACTTATCATTTTTACTATTAACTATTACTTATTATTTTTAAGGACTAAATAGAATTAACAAAAATAACAAAGTTTTAATACACAAAAATAATCTATATTTTATTGTTATTTCTTATTTTTCTAATTAAATTGCTCAATATTTTTTTCAGATTCATTTCTCAGATGAGATGTGGGAAAAAACACGGGGAAGTAAACGCCGCTTGAAATCTACAGTAGTTCCAACTATTTTTGGTGATCGTCTGATACCAGTAAATACATCTGAAGAAGATGATGAATCAAGGAATATTCCTGCTCATGAAAATTTTAATGAAACATCCGCAAGAAGCACAGGAAGAAATACCCGTAAATAATGGTAAGATCTCATTACATTACAGTAGTACATTTATTAGTGGTAATATAAAAACAATTAAACTGATCTGTTCCAATTTGAAACAGGTAAAAACGTGGATTATTCCCGCGGAATTTGATCACGCCGAGGCGGAGTCGAGGCACTTGATTTACGAAGCGGACACCGATGCGGATCACAAGCTGACGAAGAACGAGATTTTGGAGAAATACGACATCTTCGTCGGATCTCAGGCGACGGACTTCGGAGAGGCGTTAGCGAGGCACGATGAGTTTTAACGAGGTGCAATCTCATAAGAAAAAGAAATTACTAACGAACAAATTACTTATAATACTTAAAGCTATTTAAGATCTAGTTTATCTACGAAAAAGAATATTTATCTACTTGCCTTAATAAATAGATGTGTTATATATCAGTGGGTATTCACATAATTGATACAGTAGATAGAAGGAATGCATGAAATGCTATAACTGCCAAAAATTGTGACTGAAGGATATAATATCGAAGTGTGTGCCTGTAAATCTAAAAACAACTCTATGCCCTGCAACTCAACAGTAAGAAATACACATTCACTGTTAATTATTTCTGTAGCTACAGTCGTTTTGCTGTTTATGTATAAAATTTTTGAAATTCCCTGACACTTTCGGCTTATTCTATTTCTTCGATATGAATAATTGTACAAATTATGTATATTTGATATTTATTATAATTTATGTGTGCAACCAGAGAGAAACCTGAGAGCGGCCATCACCGCCGTAGAGTTAGCAAACAAATTGAATATTTTGGAATTATTCTTTTTCATATAATTTGGGAATCATTTGGGGAAGTTTGGGAAAATTGTTTAAACATTTGGGAAAGAATAGATTTTTTGTTATTAACAAAATTTATCGAGCGTCAAGTTAGCAGATAGTGACTATGTTTAATGTTTATTATAAATGGAATCGATTGGAAATCATTTGGGGATGACATCTTCATTGTAATTTTTATTTGGGAAAAGTCGGTTTTTTTGTAATTTAAATAAATCTTTGTATTAACACAGATTAATAGACAGATAGCCAAAAGTCCGGGTTGAGACGAGACCAGCATTTCTCACTGGTTTTAGCGCCATACCGTGTAGCGGCCAATGCAGTAACTACGTTCTTAAGATAAAGCGGGTCATTTTCGGACGAAGTCGCTAACAGTCGAAAAGTCGCGTTGTTAAGGCTATTTTCTGTAACTCTTATAACTACAGTTTCGTTATCATCGTTATATTATCGTTGTGCAGATATAATATATGATAAAAAAGCTGCGCAACGACAATATAATGATAACGAATTGTTGTTAATAGTTATAGAATCAGAGCACTGATCTCTAAGCCGAGAACTCCGCGTGACGTGTTAGAGAAGTTATATTGCAATCAAAATTAAGTATGTTAATTGTTAGGATTTTTAGCCCTTAGAAATTTGTTATGTCAATTGTAGTTAAAAAGATATTGATGATTAACATAGAGTCTATTGCATCAAAGTTGCGACTTACATAGACCATTATATAATTAAGAAACTATGAAATTTTTCTTGTTACTCAAACTCAAGAGTTTTTCAGGTTGCTAAATATTAATCTGATGTTAAATTCAGTTGATAAATTCAAAATGTCGGTGCCATATAGCGGCGGCCGGATATCAAAAGTAAAAATTCTATCATTTTTATTTTTAATATCCGCTATTTTTAATTAACTTTGCCATCCGATTAATATTGCGGTTATTTAAAAAAAAACCCTTAACTTTGAATACATAATTAAAAAATAATTCATAAATTCTGAATGGTATATGTATATAGTTGCAACTTTTTGACGCAATAGATTCTGTGTTAATCTCAATGTTAATAATCATGCATCAATTATATATTTTTAATTATAAATAACATAAGAAATTTCTTTTAAGAACAAATAAAGGTTAAATATTTTAATTTGCGATGCTTCTTTAATAAACTTATTCTATTAATTATATTTATTATTTATACTATGTAGGAAAGTTTCATGTTTGTATATCAATTAAAATTTCAAATAAACTTTTATGTAATTCCCCTGGTAATTTCATAAAATTAATATTTTCATCAAATTAAACTGCCAAATACGGTCAGGCTGAATTTTGTTCACCTATATAGTAACAATTTTTCGTGTGAATTTTAAAACTATATTCTTTTGCTTCGTCAACTACACGCGCCGTACTTTTAATCTTGAAACGCAGTCTGAAACTGAAACGTACAATTACATAATTAAATTGATAATCAATTTAACAATACCGATACTATACCCATCTCCACACACACCGCAAAGAATGTTACAAAAATATTTTTAATTTATAGTTTATAAAATTATTGATTATAATTTTTATTTTTCTTTAAATTTTAATTAATATCTAATATTTTTAATTTCAGTTTATAAAATTAATTTTTATTTTATTATTAATTTCTTAAATTTTAATTTATTAATTTAATCAAGAAATATATTTTTCACGTATCGACTGATATCTTTCGGGAGGTCGTATCTTACACAATTCGAGGTCGATTTTACACAATTTCCGGTTTTTCTGCTTAAACGCTCAGTCAGGCAACCCCGAAGCTAAGTGTCTACATCGTGTGTGTGAAGCTAGCGTCTCATTTTGCGGAAACTCACAAATTATTGAGAGTTCTGACTTCCTTTTCAATAGTTCCAGAGTTTCTGATAATTTAAACAAATAGTTCTGGCCATTAAAACAAAAAACACGTCAGTACAAACTGAGACGCTAGGTTCACGCAGCGTCTCACTCTGTCCTACACAAGTTCCACCACTGTATCTCATCAGATTTTGCGAGATCTCTAGTTTTATAACAGTTCTATAAAAAGTTCTGCCATATAAAAGCAAAAAAATTAATTATAATGTACTAAAAAAATTATAAT
The DNA here is from genome assembly GCF_030848805.1 of Temnothorax longispinosus. NCBI lineage: Eukaryota > Metazoa > Arthropoda > Insecta > Hymenoptera > Formicidae > Temnothorax > Temnothorax longispinosus. Next base: position 13,098,504 of record NC_092358.1, read on the forward strand.
GTAACGAGTATAAGACGCATTTACGGGTTATGGGTGAGACGCTGTAGGAAATGTCGGAGTTCTGGCTTATATAAAATATTTTTCGTATAGTTCTAAGTATATTGAAGCAATTTCTAAAGAGTTCCGGGCATTGGCAATGTTGTATAATTTTTAAATAAATTAATAACGCTCGAAAATCAGGAATTTATCGAGCGTCTCACCCATATACCCGTAAATGCGTCTTTCTCAAACGATAAAAATTATTTAAAAAATGATTAAATAACGCTTATCGCCAGAAGTCTTTATAGAAAACGTTAGAACACGTTCAGAACTACACGAAAATTGTAATAGAACTCGCAGAACAGTCGAAATACGGCCAGCGTCTCACCTATTTTCGATAAATTCCTGACTTTCGAGCGTTATTAATTTATTTAAAATTATACAACATTGCTAGTGCCGGGAACTCTTTAGAAAATGCTTCTAACGCTCGAAATGCTCAGAACTACTCAAAAAATATTTTATATAAACCGGAACTCCGAGATTTCAACTGGCGTCCGGTATACTCGTTACATTGTAATTTTTTTTTTAGTACCTTATAATTAATTTTTTTGCTTTTATATGGCAAAACTCTTTATAAAACTGTTATAGAACTAGAGATCTCGCAAAATCTGATGAGATACAGTGGTGAAACTTGTGTAGGACAAAGTGAGACGCTGCGTGAACCATAACGTCTCAGTTTAGTACTGACACGTTTTTTTGGCTTTAATGGCCAGAACTATTTGTTTAAACTATCAGGAACTCTAGAACTATTGAAAAGAAAGTCAGAACTCTCAATAATTTGTGAGTTTCCGCAAAATGAGACGCTAGCTTCACACACACGTCTACATCCTATCTTGAAATAGATTACCAAAAATGAATTATAGTTGTCGAAATTTTCTCGCATTTTCTCGTATTAGATACGAAAAATTTGCACTTCAAAATTATAATCAAATGAACAAGATACGACATAATTTTTAAATGACAATAATAAATGTTATTTAAAAATAAATATGTCGTATCTTGTTCATTTGGTTACAATTTTGAAGTGCGTCGTATCTGTAAAAATTGCGTTTTTGCGTTTGTTTCCCACGAATAATATTAAATTAAACAATAAAGCTGTATTTTAATTCCAAATCACTATACTTTTGAACAGTAAAGCAAATTATCTTGTTTGATGCTTATCAACAAAACAAAAATTTACGAATCCTATAAAGTGACAGTTTTTGAGATACGATTTCCCGAAAGATATCAGTCGATATACGATAGAAACAATAAAAAATATAAACAGGAAAAGATTTTGTCATTGTTGAAATGGAATTCGAACTTGTGAAGATCTATAAACGACAAAACATTTATGTTATTGAGTTATTGATTATTTTTGCTGCCTAATCTATTGTAAGTATATGCAAAAGTTAAGTGAAAAAGCAAAACAAATGTAATGCGTTAAACATATTTTAATGTACGTTGCTTTTTAGTATTATATTAAGTGTTATTTGCAATTGGGAACAAAGTTTTTTGGAAGTTTTAAACATCATCGCAAGTGATGACCATTACATGATTTATCGGAAAGATAAGTATAGGAAGATTTTTTAATTTTAAAATATTTATTGTTATTTTATAATAACACATTACATTTACATTCTCTCACTTTATGAGATTTTACATTATTTTATATCACGTTTCACTTTATTGATAATTGGATTTGCCACAAAGAACCCTGTCTATTTTAGAACCCTCGCGTCTAACAACGAGACTTTACTAAAATAAAAAATTATTGTTACAGGATCAGACAACACGCATGTCCCAAATCGGGACACCCGATTTCAAACATATTGTGTTCACTGAGTAAAAAGCATATATAGAGTCGCAATTGACAATGAGTGTTAACGTTAAAAACATATATGTATAATTTATGATAAAAATAAAACTACATACATACGTGCGGTCTATAGTATTATCAGACCACCTTTTTAGTGTAAAAAACCGTTTTATCATTTAGTTTATATTTTACTGTTAATTTTTAAATTTTGATATTATTTTTACACCGAAGATGGTCTTATAATAGATCGAAACGTATGTATGTAATTTTGATTTTATCATCAAAGGTTAAAAATTAACGGTAAAATATAAACTGAAAGATAAAAACGGCTAGTTCAGATAAACTTACAACGTTAATTACGTAAGCGCTAAATACTTCGGGTGTCGGGAAGTCAAAAAGTCACATTGTAATTGTATAAAAATTCAAATGCTAGTTTGTATGATAAAAAATTAAGAGATAAAAAATAAAATTTAAATCTGGATGCGTACATCAAAGTTCGAATATTATTCTTTTTAAATAGGAAGGTTTTTTTGTCTAAAATTTGGACGTAATCAAAGTCGTGATTAGTTTGTAAGCGATGGCAGGAAATAACAGACGGCGAACAAGACTTTTGAATTAATGTCAGATTGATGTTTTTTGATTCTTCCTATTCAAAAAGAATAATATCTGAGAGATGGTACACATTAAGGGTACAGAATATTCTACAGACATAATCCTCTAAGTCGACATTGATTAGAGATACACTCTCTGAAACATTAGAAAAATATACTATATAGCATTCTTTTGAATATCCCTGATTCACATCCAGAAATTTGCAATTAGCTGGATCAGTAGTAACAAATTTATTTGTATAAAAAGTACTTCAATTAATATATTAAAATAGTTTATTATCCGTCATCACAGGGAGATGCCTAGGACGTCGAAAAATCGAATGAAACAAAGCCATTTTGTACATTTTTCTAATTTTTCAAAGAGTGTATCTCTGAACGGTATTAACTTACAATAAAGGATTATGTTTATACAGAAATATTTCGATCCTCTAACAATAATCTTTCATTTTAAGTCTCGTTACTAGACGCAAGGGGCCTAAAACCTTTATAAAAATGGGCAAAGTTCTTTGTAAGTGAGTTTAATGCCAAATTGGCAACAATTTGCTATTAATTTACTTACTGGATTATAAACACGCTGCTGTATTACAGACGGGTTGCAATCATATCTACCCATTATAGAGAATAGATATTTTGTACTCTAAACGGTAAGATATAAATGCACCCATGTGCACATATAGGTAGCAATTTACTCCATTTGCACGAATTCTTGTATGAACACAGTGCACAAGATGACACTAATGCAGATAGATGAGCGAGCGTATATTTTATTTGCACATTATAAACAGCACTAAGCGCAGAATGCATTTTGACAGTAGTCCCTGCGGCGATTTAAAATCAATTTAATATAAGAACGCCATCAAATTCGAGCTAGGATCTAAGTAGCAAATAATTTCCGTGTGAATTTCCAATACTATTTCCAACTAAACTGCGCGAATTGTCGGTCTTGAAACACAGCTTCTTCGTTAGAACAGTAAATTCACTTAAATAAATCGCAAATTGATTTAATTTTTAATGCTGATACAAATCGTATCTAACATCCCCCCTTTTCCCGAATATTACTGTAAAGAATTTATTGCGAAAAAATATTATCTCAGTCAGGGTTTTTTCGCAATTAGAGGGATTTATTTTATTGATTGAAAAAGTCTCTGTAAAGCACGAAACGTCCCAGTTATTTTGACGGAATATTAAACTATATTATTTAGAATCATGTTGTTCGGTTATTGGCTCTTGTTTTATCTAAGACATACGAGCTTTATCTACTTATATATTTTTTAATTTATACATATTAAAATTATTGCAATGTTAAAAAAAACAAATTTTTTACATTATCTCATGACGAAAGAGACCATCACCTTCTCGCGGTTTCCGTTGAGCAACAATATATACGTAATCTATTCGTAAAAGTGAAATACACATAACTGCTGTGATTGCAAAAATTTGTCCTTTAATTTTACTATATGTATTTACAAGACAATAGTAACTTGTGCCAATGCCAAATAATTAATGAAATAAAATTGCTTAAAGTTTCCATGTGCGTAATCTATCGAGCTGGTAGAAGCAATTTTCTAATAGTAAATGTGGACGAGCGAGTAAGACGATCGGCTAGAATGATGAAGTTCTCAAGTTCGAGTCCTGGTTTTTTCTAACTTTTTTGCATTTTTATTTTTTTAGGCAAATGAGTTTTTATGTAATACATATAAACTAGGAAAATTATTTGACAATCATTAAAATTATTCGCATATTTCCTAACAACTTTAGGAAAGTTAACGATTTGCTCATAAAAAAATAAAAAATTATTTTTAAATTACAAAATAAGTTTTCTTTATTATTATATAATAACAATAGTATTGTTCATTAATCCTCGGTCTCGGCTTCATGTCATATATATATATAAAATAATCAATAAATATCATAAGTAATTAATAAGTGCGACAAGACCTAGGTGCGCGCGCGCGCGCGCGAGCGCCGAGATATTAACAAGAAGCCTAGCACGATTCTCGCCGGCTCGGCTGACCGAGCATCGAGCATCTGACATCACCGCTGAAATCTGGCATCACTGCAAAATTAGTCCGGATTCGCACCAGGGGCAAAGTCTGTAGGTAAAATCGGGTATATTTAGTCCAGACTCGCACCAGGGGCAAAGTCTGTAATGTGATTTAGTCCGGACTCAATCCTAGGGGCAAAGTCTGTCGGTAAGGGGCAAAGTGTGTCGGTAATCAAAGCACGGAAATGCTGGTCTCGACTTTAGAGGGGCCATTGGCTATCTGTCTATTAATCTGTGGTATTAATGTTCTTTTTCGCTGCACTTCTGCACTAGTACAACAAGTGAACTTATTGCACTAGTTCAGAAGTGTAACGAAAAAGAACAGACCATTATCGGCAGTAGTGTGAAAATTACATATTTTTCGGAGGAGCAGCGAGTTGCTTACGTCGAGACCGTCGAGTAGACCTCGACATGATAACATACTCCGAAAAGAAAATTTGTAGATGTTATTTTCTTCATATATACATTATTTATATCTTATAAACAGAGTAATTCCTTTATTTCCTTTTCCATAATCGTGGTACATTAACTCGCATGAGTCGGAAATTCATTGGGTTAAAAGAAGAATTCCTTTTCCGTCACGCGGCTACATTTATCACTAATAATAAGAATCTATCTTCTTTTCTCGTTGTTTTAGTGTATCTTATTTGAGACAAACGTGCGAGCAAGCGAGAGTGTGAATGAATATATGAAAAGTAGAATAAAAAAGAAACAAAATGTAAGAGAGAATGAGAATAACGAGTATTATTTAGATTGTGTTAGCAGATTCTGTTATACTTTTGTTAGCGTTCTACTGACAAGTATTTTGTGTTAATGCATAGATTTCATTACATTTTTAAAAATTACAAAATAATTACATTGCTTTTGCATTTACATTCATGCTTATTAGTTTTTACATTATTTCAATTCTTATAAAATACTCAGACGGTCAAGTCTGTCAAAAGCAGAGTATCTGCTACAAATTTTTGTCAGCAGAAAGACTACAGATTTGATGACGGTTCTGATATATTACATGCGATGTCAGTAGAACGCTAACAGAAGTATAACAGAATCTGCTAACACAATCTAAATAAATAATAAATGCTAACACAATATAAATAATGCTCGTTATTCTCATTCTCTCTTACATTTTGTTTCTTTTATTCTACTTTTCATATATTCACACTCTCGCTTACTCGCACGTTAATTTGTCTCAAATAAAGATACACTGAAACAACGAGAAAAGAAGATAGATTCTTATTATTAGTGATAAATGTAACCGCGTGACGGAAAAGGAATTCTTCTTTCAACCCAATGGATTTCCGACTCATGCGAGTCAGTGTACCACAATTATGGAAAAGAAAATAAAGGAATTACTCTGTTTATAAGACATAAATAATGTATATATGAACTATATATGAAGAAAATAACACCTACAAATTTTCTTTTCGGAGTATGCTGTCATGTCGAGGTCTACTCGACGGTCTCGACGTAAGCAACTCGCTGCTCCTCCGAAAAATATGTAATTTTCACACTACTGCCGATAATGGTCTGTTCTTTTTCGTTACACTTCTGAACTAGTGCAATAAGTTCACTTGTTGTACTAGTGCAGAAGTGCAGCGAAAAAGAACATTAATACAAAGATTTATTTAAATTACAAAAAAACCGACTTTTCCCAAATAAAAATTACAATGAAGATGTCATCCCCAAATGATTTCCAATCGATTCCATTTATAATAAACATTAAACTGTTGTGCCGCGCCTGGGGTTTGCAGGGTCGGCACGGAGTTCTTTGGGATCCGCCGGGAGAGAGAAGACACACTTGTCCAGATTCTTGTAGAATAGCTTTTAATAAACTTAGTGTTACACAAATCTTACTACACAGG